>NC_136503.1:59162254-59192254 GCF_053919585.1 Euprymna scolopes | reverse complement strand
CTAGCTCTAATGAAAAACTGAGATAGTGGAAGTGCAGAAGGGAAATGTAAGCGATGATGGGATGCGGACAACTGAGGAGGTATAGAATCCTATGGTAAGGGGAAGTAATGAGAAAGAGTTTGAAGGATATGAGGCGGATGAGATCAGTGACTCTGAGACAATGGAGCCAGTGAAATGAGCAAATGTATGGAGAAGTTGTGAAGAAGTCCGAACTTTGACTTCTGTAGAAAAAGAAGTAATGCAGAAGTTAAGAGAGGTTGTTCTCAGAGACAATATCATAGAGATTCCAAGTATGAAGAGTAGTACTAGGCGGAAGGTAAAAAGCGAGGTAAAAATTATAAAAGGAGTAATTCACAACATCATAAGAAACAGCATATCGATTACGGAACCTAACAGCCTTCTGTATGAAGCGTCATAAGTTATTGCGAATCGTCTAGGCTTGTTACAGAAGAAAAAGGGAGAAATGACGGATAGAAGGCACACTGGCAGAGGCGGCTTGATGAAAGTACTAAACGGTGGCGGATAGACTTTGGTAGAATCGAAGAAATAAGAAAATGAGTTAAACTAGGACGGAAAGCCAAGAGCGAGCTTGAAAGGAGGTATAGATTGCTGGAAAAAGGAACGACGAACGTTCTAACAATGTTGAAAGAGAAGGTCCACACTGGCGGTATGAAAATTAGGAAATTGTTGGAAAAGTGTTGCATTTCGGCAGAACAAACTTTTTTCCGAAACAATCAGTCTCAGTTGTATAAAGAATTAAATGGTAGTAAACAGTTGGGAAATAACAACACCCCAAATGCAAAAGATGCAAGGAAGTTCTGAAGTGGGATTTGGTCTGTCGAAGGGCGATATAATGAGAAGGCTAGCTGGTTGGGAGAGGTCAGAATAAGGCTATCAGAAATGCAGCAGATGAAGAACGTTGAGATAACCATCGATGACATTAAGGCTGACATACGAAGGATGACAATCTGGAAGTCACCTGGTCCAGATGGAGTGATGGGCTTTTGGTTTAAACAGTTTCCATGCCTTTATCCACCTATAGCTGCTTGTCTACAAAGAGTTGAGAGTCGGAAGTGTTCTCTGATTAGCTTGTGAAGGCAAGAACAACAGTGATTAGGAAGGTCCTGCAAAAAGAACAGATGTCAATAATTTTAGACCAATTACATGTCTGCCATTGATGTAAAAACTGTTGTCTAGGTTATTTGCGTAGAAAATTTATGAATATCTTGATAGTAATTGTGTTTTTCCTGACGAATAAAAGAGGTGCCGGATGATCTACTAATTGATAAGGCATTAATGCAAGATGCGAAGAAGAAAAAGGGGAATTTGAGCGTAGCATGGATCGATTACAGAAAGGCTTATGACATAGTTCCTCATTCATGGATACGTGAAACATTATTGATGATGAAGATTGCTGAGAATGTGGTAGGGCTTTTGAAGAGAAGTATGGCTCAATGGAAAACGGTGCTAACAGCAAACAGAGAGATGAGTCAAGTTGGCATTAAACGTGGGATATTTAAAGGAGCTTCGTTATCGCCACTTCTTTTTGTAATGATAATGATGCCACTGAGCATCATCTGAAAGAGAAAAAACTGGGGTATACCTTTGGATCTGGTGACAGAAGTCTACACCATCTACTGTTTATGGGTGATTTGATAATATTCAGTAGAAATAAAAAGGAAATTGAGGGACTGGTAGCACTTGTGGGGATATACTCAGGAGACATTGGGATGGAGTTAAGGATTAGTACATGTGCTTCAATCAAAAAACTTAGCAAATCACTATTATCGGCATGTATGGCGGGATCGCAGTCGAGATTTCCATGGCAGAAATTAATAAGAATATTTTGTAAGCAAGAGTGAAAATAAAACTGAATTAAGAGTGATGGTTTCCTAACGAATCCGCTTATATCTCACAATTTTAGTCGTTATTTACGTAGATACTGATAGTTGCATATATATATATATATATATATATATATATATATATATATATATATATATACGATGCCCTCATAATAGTTGAAAAGTCAAATGGCCCCAAATGCGAAAAAATAAAGAAAACCTTAACTAAAGAAATGAACAGAATAGGCCTAAAACTACACATCAAATCCAACATAAAAACCACCAAGTTCCTCGTAACTCTCAACCTCTCAAGCAACATATACGAACTCTACACCAAAGACAGCACCTACCCACTCTATATAAACCCACTATCAAACCGCCCAAAACATATAATTAAACACATCCCCACATCTATCGAAAAAAAACTTAGCACCAACTCCACCAAGCTCGAAATTTTTAACATACATATACCCTTCTACGAAAATGCACTGAAGGTCACCAAAACACTACCTTCAATTAGATTAAACAAAATCCACCCAATACTCTAAACAAGAGAAATAGAACTAGGAAAATAATTTGGGTCAACCCCCCTTCAATACAATGGTCAAAACAAAACTTGGCACTAAATTCTCCCAACTAATAAACAACCAGTTTCCACCCAGCAACGTATTACAGAAACTCTTTTTAAAAAACACAAACTTAGCTACAGTTGTACGGACAACCTAGAACAAATAATCAAAAAACATAACAGAAAAAATACTTAAAAAAGATGAAAATACAAACAACAGCAACAGGAACACGTGCAACTGCAACAATAAATCGGAATGCCCACTTACTCAACAATGCCTGCAAACAGAAGTAGTATATAAAGCCACACTCGCACCAAAAGAAAACCCAAACGACAAAATATATTATATTGGCCTTACCGGCACCTCATTTAAGGATAGATTAAGAGTACATAAATGCTCCTTCACAAACCCTAACCACCCTAACAATACCTCATTAACTACCCACTATCTACATCTAACCCAAAGTTACCTTACACCAACCATTAAATGGGAAATCCTTAGAAAATCTAGCACATGTAAATCCCTAAACTCCCCATGTCTCCTCTGCCTAAACGAGAAAATCCTTATCTCTAATTTTAAAGACAGAGACAAATTACTAAACAAAAAACAGGAAACCATCGTAAACTGTAGGCATTACAAATCTGACCTCCTTAGCAACTATACACCTCTCTAAAATATCCTTTAGACAACGCCATCTTAAATCCCCCTAATTATATATCCAATACAACCACCCCCCACAACTACCATGACATACACTCAACCAAACCCCCTCAACCAACCCACCCACACACCACACCACCTTGCCCCCTCCCCCTAAGAATCCCCCTGAATCCAACAAAATAACACATCCCCCATTACCACCAACTCTAAACACCACATAACCTCATCCCACATAACCGCCAAATAATCGGCATCAATTTCCCTCCCTATAGCCAACCCCCTGCCCAACCCCAACACACCCTCCATGCACCCTCCACGATGTAATACGGAAATTGTTTACATATAATTATGGTGATTTACACCTACACAGGTAAGTGCACATGGAAATGTACAACCAACCTATGCCTCATGTGCATAGACGCATATCTTAGAGTATGACCCCCCAATATAGCCTTTCGCCTAAATTGATCGATAATACAACAAAAAACATATACCCCAACTTAGAACAATAACTAGAGCACTCAATTCCCATATAAACCACCCCAAACTCCTCCCCGAAATCTATAAACATGGCTACCTAGGACCACTATCTCGGGAACGTAAGCGCTTATTAATGCGTATGTAAGAAAATGTGGATGACACCCGTGCCCACATTTACAGCATGTCACGCTATATACCCTATGTATATGTGTGCGCGCATATCTGTGCTTGAGGAAGTCTGGGTATGTATCTTTGCAGATGTATGTAGCGAGATGGGTGCATATATATATATATATATATATATATATATATATATATATATATATATATATATTTACAATGTAGTCACCACGTATCAAGGCCGGGAAGGAAGGGGTAAGGGGCATTCCGTGTACAGTATGTTAGTATTAGAGATTTGATAAAGAGTCTTTCTTAAGGGAGCGGTTCTTCAGGAATTTGTTTCCATTGGATTTGAAGACATCCAGATTGTAGTCAGGTGAGAAACAGGCAAACGGAACATTGTTCCACGTGAGTGCACTTTTTAGAACGAAGCTTTGTTCATGGAATCTACGTTTTGATTTTGGCACAGATAAGGAGTGAGGACATTTTTTGACAGTTGTTTCAGTTAGACGGGTGTTTATCGTGAAAGATTGGCGAGGGGGGACCAGACATTGATGTTCAGACGAGCACCTGTCATGGTAGTTACGATAAACAAAAAAACAGGTTCGCAACGTCTCTCCTGTGGGACTGAGGTTGTAGGGAAGAGAAAAGGGCATACTCCACTAGGCCACTAAACCTATTTTGTACTCTGTTTAGGCAGGATAGGCTGTTTTTCGCAGCTCCTGTCCAGATATGGCAGCAGTACTGCATCCTTGGACGTACTTGGCTTGCATATAGATAGAGAATTGTATCAGGAGTGAGATATCTTCTCGAGCGACCTTGGCAACTGACTTGATGCACGTGTTCCATTTTAGGTTAGGAGTAAAGGTCAAGCCCAGAAGCTTATCAGAACATAGATCTTCCCCTACACGAGAATTTCAATTGATGTCAGATGGCGATCAGAGCGTTGATGATGTAAATATGGTTTTAGATGCATTAAAAGTAACCAGCCACCTCCTTCCCCCACTGTACCACGCGCTCAAGATCAGAGAAGAGAGAATCAGAGAGAACTTTGTCATTTACGGCCTTTGATGTGTTGCCATAGATGGTCGTGTCATCAGCATATATGTCAACGAATGATTTTAGTATGTGTTTGGAAGATCATTGATGTATACCAGGAAGAGAGTTGGGCCTAGAATGGACGCCTGAGGGACTCCAGCATTAATACTGTGGGTCTCTGATTTCTGCCAGTCAACCACTACTCTTATGAGCCTATATGAGAGAAATGATTTAATGATCTAGAAAAAAATTCCAGTTATACGGTAGCTGGAAATCTTGTAAAGTAGGCCCTTATTCCATACCTTATCGAAGGCCTTTGATATGTCAAGAGCAATTGTACTAGAGAGGAAGTTTTTGTCAAGAGATTCACTAATCATATGAGGTATAACACTTATCACATCTGATGTAGATCTGGCAAAACGGAAACCATATTGCATGTCATTAAGAAGGTTATGTCTGCTGATGTGTTTGACTACTTCTCTATTTTATATGGATGTCAGCATGACACACAGGAGACTTATTGGTCTGTACTGAGAGGGAGATGACTTATCACTTAATTATTAAATACAGGACATACTGATTGGGGTTTAACACTTAAAGAGTTTTGTAAGTATGGAGGCAAGTTCTGGTTGAAGGTTGTTCAGCACTATGATTGGAATGCCGCACAAGCCAGTTGCCTTACTGGAATCAAGTTTCTTAATTAGCTGGACTACCTCACGCACATATATTTGTATGTGGCAGAGCGTGTTGTCGGTTAGAGGAGTAAATACAGGAAGTTGATTGCCTTCGTCCCTTAGGGTAGAATCAGCTGCATAGTTCTTAGCAAATAGTTTGGTCTTGTCTGATGCTGACGAGATGACTTCAGGCCCATTGATGATTGTTTGGATAGAACGCACATTTCTGTTCAGGATCCTGTTTCGTATTTGCCAAAACTGGTGGGAACCAAGCCGCTGCTTAGCTACTTTGGATTTAACGGACTTAGCATATATTTATCTTCATGTTTTCTTACACTTTTGCAGTGGTTGCTGGCAGTTTTGAAGGCAGATTTAGGCTCAGCTCATCTATTGCGTTGATAGCTATAGAAAATTGATATGTGTGCGCGATGGCAGAAGCACATTCAGGGCAGAACCACGGCTGGCAGTAAGGTTTCTGTTTGAATGTTTTGGATGGTATGAATCGGTCTATGCCTACAATTAGCCATTCTGTCAGGTCTGATACTATGTAGGACACATCCCTTTTAAACATGGAATACAGGGGTAGACTAGATATAAGTGTACGGAAGCTATCCCAGTCAGCCGTAGAGTATCGATATACAGTACGGTGAAGAGGTACATCTGAAGACTTATTGCATTTCGTTTTTATCTTAACTGATACAACCGAGTTGTTGAAAGATCCCAGAGGAGACAGAAGGGAACTTGAACATAGCTCAGAGGAAGTTGTGAGAAAAAGGTCTAAAAGGCTAGCATACTGACCGGAGCTATCGGGCACTCGGGTGGGTTTGTGAACAATCTGGGTGAGGTCATAGGCAATGGCAAAATATGACAGAACCTCCCCTCATTATCTGTTTTATTAGAGTGGGTCAGCAATTCCATATGTTTGACATTGAAGTCACCATATATGTGGATGTTAGCTGAAGGGTGAGCTGACAGGATGTGGTCAATCTTTTCCGATATGCATTAAAGATAGTAACTCTACTGTTATGGGGGCGATAGAGGGCAAATATAAATACAGTGGCGTAAACTAGTGCAATCCGGAAGCACACATACGGTAAATTAGGGTCTTCACTGAAGATATCCCTACCACACGAAAAACCATATTTAATGTAGGCACATATTCCATGTCCATGGCGATCTCGGGGGTCAGATTTAGATGTTAAATTAGAGTATCCTTTAATTATGAATCTACAAGAAAAGTGGTCGGCCTTATGCCATTTTGGCTTAGGAAGAGTATGTCTGGTTTTGTCTCCTGTAATTGGTTTTCAACTTCTGGAAGGTTGAAACGTAGACCCCTGATATTAGAGGAGACATGGTAGTAGGGGTCTACGTCGGAAGATAGGGTTCTAGGTTTACTCGTGTTATTTTTCTGGAGATATTTTATGTTGAGGATTGGGATTTGTGGAACAGGTCGACAGAATTGATTAGATCAGGACAGAGAGAGAGAGAAAGTAAGAGAGAAAAAAAGAGGATTTTTAAAAAATCTTTGAAGCCATTATAAGGAAAAGCCGTAACAATTACACACTAGTATGGCATCTAGAGGCTCCACTAGAAAAAAAAACAAATTTGGGGGGAAAATGCTTGGCACGAAAGCCAGACAATGTCTTGTAAGTCGTGACATGCCGACATTATATTCATACATATTTTAGCTTAATCAGACTACTCTTAACAATTTCAAGACATTTTCTATCCTGCTAAAACACTGATAGACATAGCTAATTGTACAATACCTAAAAGCTCTTCGTCCAACAGCTTGACTTTACGTTCACATGGAACCTGAATAAGCAACATATACATTGATGTCATTATCAAGGCTGATGTGAATAAATGTGGGATATCTCTTATATATTAGCTGGTTACTTAAACCTGAGAATAACTTGTACTTCGAAAAAGCCACCACCCGCTTATTATGGAGTATTGTTTCCACATTTAAGTGTGTGCATCTGTTACTCGCCCTCCCTCCAAGACAAGGTTCAAAAGACAATCGCCAACCTGATTGGCCCCACTCTGTCAACAAAACTGCAACCTTTGTCACATCGATTAAATGTTAACTCCCTGTGCTTATTCATAAGTATTTCTAATAGACAGTGTTTGGTGAACACCCAGGCCTTGCAGACCGCCGAGACAAGCACAAGCGACAAATCTAACAAACACAAAAACCTTCTCCTGGAGATTACAGATCAAAATATTGATCTAATAATGTCTTCCTCGGAGTACCAGACATTGAAAACCCGCCCCGTATCCCTTCTTCTCTGACTGTGCTGACATGCAGAGTCAAGTGTAATGTGACCAGGCATCAGCCTGCACAATTCCCTAGATAGAGTATCTGTATATGTCGCATATAGTAGTCATTTTCATGTGTTGCATTGTGTCATTTTAGGGTCTGAATAGCAATAACAATAAAGATAAAAGGTATATTATTCTATGATTAAATACTAGTATTGAAGCAATAAAATGCTAATTTGTGCTTTAAGATAATTCGGATCTTACCCCAAATGATGAAGGCAGAAGACAAAAAAGTCACATTTTTTCGTTTGAGCAATTTATTGTTTCGATGCATTGAATGCAATTCAAAATCATCTGTTTATGAGATTTCCATTACAGGCATTCATACAATTTCTTTCTTTCGTGTTCTCCAAAATTAGCAAACTTGCATGTTAATTTTTTGTGTTTATGGTTTTAATTAAACTGTATTACTATTAAAACTTACTTTGCTTTCTTACATGCTGTAGTCGTGTAGTATAATTGTGAGAGGTATCTGCCCGATATATTATTGCGGTCACATAGAGCTCCAATAAAATAATCTTGAATCTTTATAAACGAGTAATAGCATAGCATATTTACTTGATAATTTGTTTTGGAGATGTTATTGTAAGATGCTATGTAATATTCTTTGCATAATATGGGAAATAAACACCTTGTTACTTCTCACTGTGTTGATTTCCTCAAGGAAATAAGCTCTTTCTTGTGTTATTGAATATCAGATTCGCATATGATTATCATCATATTGCATATTAAATATATAGCTACTTTCAAGAAAAGATCAAGTAATATCCTGGTTTCTGGTATCAAACGGTTTAACACTAATTTAAGAAACAAAGAAATGACATTGCGTCTATGAAAATAAGATACACATCTTTTTAAATATCTGATACCACAAATGCCGCTACATAAATTCGGGAACCATATTTTATTTTTATTTATATAACAATATTAATAGCAAATCGCATTTTTCTTGGGAATAAATCCGAGGAATTGCAATTCAGAAAGACATTAGAAAGCATAATTCATCAAAAATGTAATGGAGAGTGTTGTTTATAAAATCAAGTTGGCGGCATTTTAGAATGCAGTAATACTAATTCTATTAATTTACTCTTTCAGAGTGAAAGCTAAACTGAAAATATTGGATGGCAGATAACATTAAATTAAACGTAGTTATTCCACAATATATTCAAACCTCTATTTAGTAGGTTGAAATACAATTAGTATGTTTAAGATAGAATTGAAACTGTGACGTATTGACGTTAGGAATCCGGTTAACGGGCTTTAGTGATTATTAGTTTTAATATTAGGAGTCTAGCAAAATAATTATTAGTAATATAAGCGTCATAACTTAAAAATAGACAATATTATTAATATTTTTAAATCATAATAAACGCTTTAATATGCTCAATTAAAAACTATGATTACATATTTTGATATATATATATATATATATATATATATATATATATATATATATATATATAAACGTGTTCACAACGGATTGAAGAACTTGTTGGGAATAGCTGTAAGCGTCTCTGAGGAGTGAATGGATGGAAGATTTACAGTTCTATGGACGAGAGGTAATTGTCCATCCTTTCACGAACAGCTGTAAGAGCTTAACGCCAAAAAAGTGAATTTCCATTCATGTAGGTTGTGATTATTCAATTTACACACACATATATATATATATATATATATATATATATATATATATATATATATAGTAGCAAACAGTTAATGAAATATGTTAAAAACACTTTGAAATGAGTTAAAATATATTTAATCTGAAAAGGAAACACTAGAAAAATAGATACTCCTTAATCCGCGGAGTTTCGAAGAAATACTCTCCTTCTCACCAGAGGGTAGGAATTAGCAAAATGCAGAAGTATTTGATGAGACAACAAATAAGTAAAAATCTTACTTGAAAACAAAATAAGTTAAGCAGAGGGAATATGGTAATGAAAAAGGTGATTACACATGAATGGATAGTCTGGTGGAAGATAAAAACTCCAGTGACGGTAAAATCCAAATGTAAAACTTCAAGAAAGTTAAAAGAATTTCCAATTGTGCAAGTAAAATCCAAGGAAATTCCGTAATTGGAAGAAGATAGTCCATAATAATCCAAAGGCAGAAATCCATGGAACAATTCACAAAAATGTGTACAAGGAAAAATATTTTATTAATATTATTTTTTCCTCGTACACATTTTTGTCAATTATTCTTATTATTAATCTTTCATGAGTTCAGTAATTATGACAATGCTATTTACAATCCCCTGAGATCAACTTGGGCCGTTATGAATGGGAAGCACTGTAATTAAAAGGCCCTTCCAGTTACAGAAACAGTGTAGATAACAAACCCATATCGTTTTTTCTACTTCAATAATCATATAATTTAGCTGCTCTACTATATATGTAATACGTACTTCATCGCAACTGAATAAACAAATTAAGAATTTCGTATTAAGAATATGATATATTCCTCTCTTATGCATATTCTACAATGAGCATATACAATATACACTATATATATGTATATATATATACATATATATATATATATATATATATATATATATATATATATATATATATATATATATATAAGAAATGTAAAAATTTCAGCAGTGGATGACGTTATGTTTGTCCTTCCCGACATGGGTAGGATTCAAAAACCGTTCTCTTTTTCGTACGATCTATGACCTTTTCTTTTCTTGCATTTTCACTTCAATATCCTGAAGATGTCCTCTTAAATAAGGACGAAACGTTGATTATTTTAATAATTTCATTCGGTTTGTCTATTTTTCTCAAAACATATATATATATATATATATATATATATATATATATATATATATATAGTAATTTATAAAATATATATGGCGATTAAGCTACACTGAATATTCTGCGTTTCATCCACTATAGGATTCGCCATATATATTTTATAAATTACTAACTAGCTCTACATACGTATTGAGCACTTTTGAAGTAAATACTTAAAGTTTACGCATAAAGCTATACTTTCGTATATTAAATTTATGTGAGTAAATGAAGTAGTTATATATATATATATATATATATATATATATATATATATATACAAAATATGAATATATGTACATAGTAAAAACATATATATATATATATATATATATATATAAAGAGAGAGAGAGTCATGCGAGATGGGTGAGCGGTAAGGGGTTTAAGATTTCGAATCTCGTTAGATTCAGCTACTCTGATGAGTAGTAGATGACATAGCACGTGTTAGTGGATAATTATATTTTAAAAATAAGTGATACAAATTACCATTAACATATATAAGCGTCGCTCTTTGTGTAAACAAATCGAGCGAAGGTAATTCGGATGATGTCAAAACATCGTTAAACTCGCTACTCACCCAGCAGCCGCCAATAGCGTAATGGTTAGGAGCCTAGACTGTCGTACAGAGGTCATGTTTCAATCCTGACTTGAGGCAGTGGTCTGTCTAGCCGCACTGATGAGCTGTGAAACAGCGAAAGAGTACTGTATGTGGATGACTATATATATATATATATATATATATATGTATAGGTATATATATATATATATATATATATATATATATATATATATATATGTCGTCGAATGAGCAAGTCCGAACTTGACAGTTTCTTCTAAAAACTGAAAATTCATGCTAAATTAAATGTAACTTCTTAAAAATACCTTTACCTGATTTAATTCGCCTTTTATTTCCCTAAAGTTTAACTTGTTCATATTTTACTTTTAATTGTAGAATCTTAGTGGCCAGGTCAATTACAAAAAAAACTAACTTAAAATCGAGAAAGAAAAAGAGAAAACACGCACAGTGTAAAATTGTTATTTAAATGTAAATTTAGAACATTAATTCAACACATACATAACGAGAATGCAATACAAGTTAGTAGCCTACAATGTTTTAGAAATTCCCCCCAATACTCCGATGACAGGTAATTTTGCGTCTCTTTAATTTTTGTCTAAAGGTCTTCCAAATATGATATTTAATCATCGCGTAGTTGTTTCTTGATGTAATGGAATACGTTTTCGATAGGATTGAGGTCTGGATATTGCGCAAATCAATCCGAACACGGAATATCATGCTCTTCAAGGGACCCCTTGACATTGTCAACTTTGTGAATGAAGTTATTTACAGAAATATTTGACTTGCGCCTCGCAAATTAAATTCCTTTTATCTGTTCTTAACTGCAGAAAAAATCAACAAAATTCAACCGTAGTTATTTCTCGTTACCTGTTTCAAAACTGTTTATGATTCTGCAGATCTTCATAGCATGGTCTTCTTCGTAAGAAGTAACTCAAGGGCGACCAGATGAACAGGCATAAAAACCCTGCTGGTATTTAGGAGCTTTTGCACAGTCAGTCGTTCAATTTTCTCATATGATTTACATTTACGGCCGATTTCCCGATTAATTTTACAAGAAATGGAAATTAATGAGCTCCTTACGATCATTAAGGTACAGTCCAGTCATATGTATTGATTGTTAGGCTGTATCCTCTGGGACAAGAACAATTACGATTAGAAATAGTTAGTTGCCTAAAACTGGATATTTTAGCTAGTTTTGAGCTTATTTGTTGCTGAAGAGTTTTTTTTTGTTGTTGTTTTATCGATCGCAAGTTATTTTTTTAATTGACGTGGAGCCTAGAATAATTCAATTAAATGCTAAATATAAACAAATAAAATTATATAGGAATAAAAGTGGATTCAAATGATGTATAGGCTGTTTAAACATTTACATTAAATTTAGCTTGAATTTGCGGTATTTAAAAAAAAGGACAAGTGCGATCTTTATATATACAGGGTGTCCGAAAAGTCCCAGGACACTATACATGTATTTTTAATAAAACGCAGTATTTTTTTAATGAAACACACCTGGGACTTTTGGGCCAGTGTCCTGGGACTTTTCGGCCACCCTGTATATATATATATATATATATACATATATATATATATATATATATATATATATACATATATATATATATATATATATATATATATATATATATATATATATATATATATATATATATATGCACATAGGCTGGAAAGATGTTCATACTGTACATTATATTGTAAAAATAATTACTCTGAATTTGTTGTTTCAAATCTTATTTTTTAACTCACATAATTTGTCACTACAATTTGTTCCAAAACTGCACACGATAGTTTCCTAAATTTATTGCTTATCTTTATATGACTGTAATATCATCCTGATACATGTGAACACATGTTCTACCATAAGTCCACAGACACTTTTGATAACATAGATTTATATTGGAATATGTACAATCATAAATTATATATTGAAAATTCTATATCAGCAAGTAATTTTAAGTGGGGAACAATAGTAAGTCTCAATGAAGCCAACTGTTTTTAAACTTATTGTTTATCTCTATTAATGTGTATGCTATCTATTATAGTGTATGCATCATAGATTCTAATTTCTTTTTTATTTTACAGGTGACGTAAAAACAATCAACTTTTATTCAGTTACTTCCATAATCGTCTGGGAGTAAGACATCATGTAAATTTGTAGACAAATAATGACGGAACAGTTTCGGAAATGAAGAGGGATTTTTAGTAACAAGCGCCATTTTCGTCAAACTTGAAGTTACAAGTAATGAGCTCTCGCATTTTTAGTATGTACCACACGGAGGACTAAACCTTCACCCACCAAAAGAGTGGAACTTTTAAAGTGAACGTTACCGAAAACTTTATCCACTTCGCCAGGGCTTAAGTAACTCGAATATGCTTTCTCTATGGAGGGAATAAAAGGTTTTGTTTGAAAGTCCGTGAAGATCTTAGTCAGAGATAAAGGATCCTGAGTCCTAACGAAAATGTTCCGAGTTCAACAAGATACAACTAGATGAGATTAGATATTTTATCAACCGAACTCTTGTGAAAATAACATGCCATATTAGAAAATGACTCCGATTAATCCAAATAACACGAAATTCGTTATGGTTTATATGATAAAAAAATAAACACCAAACACACACACACACACACACACACACACACATATATATATATACAAATATATATACATATATATATATATATATATATATATATGTGTGTGTGTGTGTGTGTGTGTGTGTGTGTTAATTTGACGCTACAAGCTAAAAATCTACCGTTAGGTTAAAATATATTGCAGGATTGTTTTTATTAGTTCGAGACGTATCGTATATAATTCGCGTAGAATTGAACATTGTAAACCAACTAAAGTTAAAGTGTAGATGAATATACTTTTCTTTTATATTGGCTATTTGTAAAGAGAGTATCATATGTTTTAATTACTTATAAGTTATATCCAGAAGCAGTTATTACACGAGTATGTCCTTGTTTGAATGGAACAACATAAAGATACATTTCATAGAAGAAAACTGCCTGCAATTGAAATTCGATAATACCATGTGAATTTCTCTCGGAAATGTGAATCATTTTAGCTGGTAGGATTCCGCTCGGAAAAGCCGGATTAGCAAGATGACCTCAATAACCAATCCCATTATGTCCACGTTTTCTTAGTGTAACGAGACGAGATGTTCGTCTATTTGTCCATCTTTCTGTCTATCATACACTCTTAGCTGATGTTTTTTGCCGCTGTATTTATTTTTTGAAATATTTTTTCATGCACATTTGAGTCTGAGGTATTTTATCTGTAGATGAATATAGCATTATTGTAATAATATATAATAAAAACTATAACAAAATATGGTCGACGTTACGTATGCTATCCTTCACCCTGAGTATCAGTCTTATATAAAATGCTCATTGTACTCATGTTTTAGCGTTTTCAAACTGGGCGTGTTTCAATCCAATTAAAACAGAAATGAAAATGCCTAAATAATTTCACCTTCGAATAAAAAATCTAAAGTGAAATGGCAGAGACAATAAAGGCAAACCTCATATCTTTTTAGAAATGGGGAAAACATTGATGGTTGCATTCAATGCTGCCAAGACTAAGCTTGTTTCCTTCAATAATTGCAAGAACTTTCTCTACCATCAATAGCAATGGCCAAAGACACATAACTTGAAAGTACTTATTTTAAACTCCTCGGCCTAACGTCCACAAGGGAAATGAGGTTGAACCGACACATTAAGAGTATTATCAAAGCCGCTGCGAAGAAGGTGGGTTGGTTCTTCCGTGTTAGACAGCTATTTCCGCCTGAAAGTGTCCTGTACCTCTGTAAGGAAAGGAATTCACTCACGTGTGAAGTATTGCTCTCAGTTTTGGGCGTTTGCATTTGCTACTAGTCTCTCACTTCTGGGCAGTGTTCAAAAGAGAGTTGGCAACCTGATAGATCCTGTTATATAAGATTCGGCCCCGTCTTATCGACGAAATGTTGCATCCCTCTGCTTGTTCTAAAAGTATTTTAATGATGAATGGGTAATGTGCATCCAGGAGACACGCGCCCGCGTGTTTGTGTGTTGTGTGGGTGCGTACGAGAGACGGACGAAAAGGAAAGACTTACCTCGGGGCCGGCTCGGCGTCGCCGACCGAAAATAGAAAAAGAAAGATCAAACTATTTCGGCTATTTGCCCTCTAGGACTATGACCGAGTCGAAATTCGAGTTAAAGCTCCTACGCGAGTTTGATGGGCCAACGTCCATTGTCGACTGGGTTGAAAGGGTCAAGCTGACGTGCGACCTTTGTGATGTAAAAAGGGTACACACAGTGATTCCCCTGAGATTGGCTTGGGGGCCTTGAGTGTGTATCAGCAACTCAGTGCTGCCGAAAAGGGAGATGTCACCGCAATTAAAGCTGCGCTGTACAAGGCATTCGCCATGAATCCTTGTACGGCCTATGAAAAATTTGCTTCCTGAAAACTTCTACCGGAGGAAAGCGTGGACGTTTTCTTCGCGGAGTTAAAAAAACTCGCAGTCCTATTCGGTGGAGGGGTGTCGGAGCGGACGCTCGCGTACGCGTTTGTGGCGGGCCTTCCCACTCGGGTGAAGCAGCTACTGAGACCCTCAACCAGCGTTTCAACAACGCCCATGGAACACTTGATGGAACGTGCTCGAGCCATCATCAAAGATGATGAGGACCTGGGGGAACCAGTAGTGATGGCGACACAGACAGGCCAGATGGGCACTCGGGAGATTCCGAATCAGAACCCTGCAAACAATGGGAAATGTTTTCGCTGCGGCCGACGCGGACATTTTACAAGGAATTGCACCAACAAGTGGCATGTGCGCTGTTTTAATTGTGGCGACTTGGGTCATCTAGCCAAAAACTGTGCGGGAAACGTATCAGGGAAAGGACGTCAGCGCCGCCCTGGTCCCTGAGCAAAATTTGAATAAGGCGCAACCAGTAATGACCGTCTACGTAAACAGGATACCCTGCTCAGCACTTCTCGACTCAGGCTGTTCGCATACTATAGTGAGCGCCAGGTTGTGTCCAAGTTTGACTAAGGGAAAGATTAAAGTAACCACGATAGGAGGCGAGACCCAGACATGCTGTGAAGCTGGAACTGTAGAGATCTACACGGACACCGGTGCAGCCACTAAGATCAATGTGCTCGTGCCCCAAGGAAATCTCCTGGGGTTGACCTGTTGCTCGGATACGATGCCATCAAGGCGCTGGGGGAGTCGCAATTCATCGGGATGGAAAAGTGCGATTCTTGGATGCCCCAGTGTGTGCAGCGCTCCACATCGATCGGCCGGATTTTACAGTGGACTACGACTCTCGCAAGAGGGTCTGGATTGCATCTTGGAAGTGGGCCGAGGGAATGGCACCGACTAAACTCAAGAATGGGGTTGCAGAGTACCCTATACCCAGTGAGACCCTAGCAGAATAGGAAAGGGAACTAAAGGCGTGGATCCAAGATGGCTGGTTAATCCCCTACCCTGAGGACAAGCTTGGGCCCCCCAAGGGTCTAATACCCTTGATGGCAGTAGTCCAGCATAACAAGTCGAAAGTACGGTCCGTGCTGGACTATAGGGAGCTTAACAAGCATATTGAAGCCTACACTGCCGATGCTGACCTATGTGCCAGCAAGTTGAGGGAAT
Organism: Euprymna scolopes; assembly: GCF_053919585.1. NCBI lineage: Eukaryota > Metazoa > Mollusca > Cephalopoda > Sepiida > Sepiolidae > Euprymna > Euprymna scolopes. The sequence goes on along the minus strand of NC_136503.1, from coordinate 59,175,521 downwards.
GGCGTCAGAAAGGCACTAATGTCTCGATATTGGATTTGCGAAAAGCCTATTTACAGGTGCGAGTTGATGAGACCTTGTGGCCGTTCCAGACGGTTTGGTTCCAGGGGCAGAGGTACTGCCTTACACGCCTCGGTTTTGGCCTAAATGTGGCACCACAGATCATGAAGACTATTGTCAACACAGTATTGTCCCAAGAAAAGCCCATGAGTGACTCAACGTCAGCTTACATTGATGACGTATGTACAGTCTGCGTCGTGTGTCAAAGACAAGTTGGCTCAGTTTGGTCTGGAATGCAAGAATCCCGAACGTTTGAGGGAAGGAGCACGTGTATTGGGATTGGATGTTTATGAAGAAGATGGCACCCTACAATGGAGGCGTGGCAGTGAAATTCAAAGCATCCCCAACATCGTTACAAGGCGGACCGTTTTTTCTTTTGTGTGTGGAAAACTTGTTGGTCACTTACCGGCCTGTGGCTGGCTCCGCGCAGCTGTTGGTGTAATTAAACGCAGAGCAAATTTAGCAACCACGGGTTGGGATGACATATCCGATGATGTCCAACTAACTCTGATGATTAAAGAGATACTGGATATAGTGAACAAGAAGGACCCTGCCTGTGGGCGGTGGTGTGTTAACGGAGACAGCGTAGGTGTGTGGGTTGATGCCAGTTCTTTGGCGTTGGGAGTATCGTTGGAGCAAGGAGGAAACGTGTTCGAAGATGCTTTTTGGCTGCGGCCCGTAACAGATTCTCAGCATATCAACCTGGCAGAGCTGGACGCCGTTGTAAAGGGGATAAATCTGGCCCTGCAGTGGCAGTCTAAGAAGTTTACCTTGTACACAGATTCTCTCTGTTTCTACCAATGGGTGTCTGACACACTTTCAGGACGGACACGAATCCGTACCAAGGCAGCAAGCGATATGTTAATACGGAGAAGGCTAGACACGCTAAAAAACCTGGTATCTGAGTATGAGCTATCACTGAGCGTCACTCTGGTGCCATCACATTGTAATCGTACTGACCAACTGACCCGAGCACCTCACAAATGGTATGAAGCCGCGAAGATGGGAATGGAGACTACTGCTCGATCTTGTGCAGTTGCAATCGACCCATGTCAAATACAAAAAAACTCATGAACAGAGCGGACATCCGGGTATCAAGAGGGCCCTTTATTTTGTGAGGCGCGTATACCCAGCAGTGACCAAGATGGATGTCAGACAGATCATCAGAAATTGTGAGGCTTGCCAGTCTATTGATCCTGCACCAGAGCGATGGCAGATTGTTGCGTACGAGAGACGGACGAAAAGGAAAGACTTACCTCGGGACCGGTTTTGCGTCGCCGGCCGAAAATAGAAAAAGAAAGATCAAGATGGCGGCCGCCGTCTTTTGTAAATTATGATATCTCGCAAAGTCACATGAATACTCGCAATATGCAAATTTAGCCGGCCTGCAACGGCCATAAAAAGCGGGTGATTTAAAGACGTTGGGAGAGCGATGATTGACTTGGTCGGGAATCGGGTTGCTGTTGCTTCTCGTGCCGTGTGGGTGTGAGCATATCTTACCGTTGTTGGGACCGTTCTGAGTAACCGATTGAGGGCGCAGTAATTTTAAAGGACTTTCCTTACACATTTTCTACAGAATGCTCTGATGAACTACATATATTTGTACCATTTCGACATAAATATCGCGGCCAAACCTGGCCATCAAATAAATCTGACTCCTACACAGTAGAGATCCCTAGAGTTAAGAAAGTCTTCTACTCCAATAGTTTTCCCAAAGAATTGATAGACTTTGGAATTTCTTTCGGGGTTCTGCTTCTCCAACAGTACTGCCATGCATAAATGCAAGTGTAATGAGAACAGCCATTTTGCTGCACATCTCCCTTTCATAATAGCCTTATATCCCTGGTAGTAACCTACTTCAAAAGAGCACTGTTGCTTGTTTGGCATGAATATGGAATTATAAAAAAAAATAAAAATACTAACAGAACGTAGCACAAATGTAAAAGCTTTGGACATACTGACAGAAATCTTATGTCTATAACATTAACAATTACTAAGGTTATTTAAAAGGTCTGAATCAAGTCTACGGGTAATGTACAAGCGGATGTTTATGATAATATGAAGGGCAGGTGGAGAGATATAAAAATACATGAATTTAAATGTAAAGCATATCTACAATTTTTATATTATTAACATACATTAATCCAGTGTTTGTGTTTGATAAATATGAGATTCAATTTACAGAAAACTATTGAAATGCTATAATCAATCCATAAGAAGTCACGAAGGTGGTTCTAAATTTAACATCTAAAAGCAGGACGGGAATGATGCCAGCTATCTAAAATACGAAGTTATAACATTTATAATGTAATTAGTGCAGCGTGCATTTGACGTGTTTACTTTATTATATAATGAAATAATTAATTCTGACTAATATATATTAGTCTTAGAATAAAATCAAAACTTTTACGTAGAAGGTGTTTTGCATATTAAAGCCTATGAAGGGTAAAGGATCCGTCACGGATGAACCTGGTCAGTACAAAATGGGTGACTATGTCGGACTTCAAGATACTGCGTATTCTATCCACTTATATCGGCATTGTTTCCAGTCATACTAGAATTTCTTCCAATAGACTTAATCAATGCAGATTCAGGAGAGGTGTGGTTGTGGATTGCACAACTCTTATATATTATTTAATTGGAATTCATTATTGAGATGAATATTGTTTATTAATTAAATTGTTATTGCGGATTATTATCCTCATATTTCTTATTTGTTGTTGCACGGATGTCGGCAAACTCTCCCTCTGGTCTTCATCATGTGGTAACCGCGATAGTATAGGCATTCTGAATCACGTAACTGCATTCTCAGCAATTACTGTCATCCATAGTTGTTGCCGTTTCATCAGGTTTTGGCAAGTAAACCTCTGTCCGGCTTTGGGTAGGATTGACCGCTATCCTCAGACAATTCTCACCTGGAACCGATCAGATAATGAATAATAAACGTGGATTTATAAGACCAAGAGGTCCAAAAGTGATCGCACTTCGGGGTCCGTGGCAATGTGGATACACAAGTTGAATATTTACAGTTCCAGCTGAGAATTGTCTGGAGATAGCGGTTTCATTCTTACCCAAATCCGGCCAGAGGGTTACTTGACCAAAACCTGGTGAGTCGACAACAACTAAGGATGCCAGTAATTTATGAGAATGCAGTTAGGAGATACGGAGTTCCTATCCCGTCGCGGTTACTATCTGCCGATGGCCAGAGAAATAGTTGACCGAAACGTCGTGAAGCAACAACTAAGATAGATGAAGATAATAGTCCGCAATAAATAAATAAATTAAATCCACACCCCTTGACTCACAGTTATCAGCGCAACTTCCCCTACAAAGGGTATCCTTTTGTGTTTGGAAACTTACCAGAAACATCGACGTCATTGATAGTGTTAGAGAACGGAGACGCTCATGCACATGTGTCTTAAGAGATATGGGAGCATGGTATTCATAATAATATTTGTAAACAAGGTTTAACCTGATACGTACAGTTTTTTTAATCTAATCATTTGACAAAAACACTATTGAACGGAGAAAATGGTGAACAAATTAAAAATGTTCTTTGAAAATTTACTGAAAATTTTAATTTTCTTATTTCAGAAAAGGAAAGATGTCCTGACCATAATGTAGGACAATAGATATGTTGTACTTATGTATTTTGTTTTTTTTTCAATTCTATATTTACTTGCTGTCCACATCAGCATGATGTGACACAAACTTAGGATGTGGGAATGTCCAGCGAGCCGCCATAAAATGGTATTCTAGCCAGGTCAAAATTGCTTAGCAATCTCCATCGGAATTTTCCAGTATTAGTGTCTTAGGCAACAAGCGATAAGCTTGCCCAATCAGAAAGCCGGGTGACAAGGCTTGGAAGTGTGGGTTATCTATTTAACAACTAGGCAGTGTGACTTAGTTCGACAATTACTGGTTCTGTATCTGGCTGATTGTCAGAAAAGGATTATTTACTAATACTTTCTCCCCAAGTTTTCATGCAGCCACAAAAGCAAGTAGAGTCATACTCATAATTCAAAGAATAATATAAGGCTATTTTTATTTGAGTATTCCACTAACATAAATAAAGTACATTTATATTTCCTTTATATAAAAGATAAATATTAGATTAATACTGTTTAACGATCATAAATGAAACAAACTTTTACTCATTATAAAAGTATTTAATTAATATTAAGAACCATCTATAGAAATAAAGCTACATAATTTCAGAGTTAGTAGTCACAACAGCAATATTACTAAGTATGTTTTATAAATGACTACTGGCTCGAATGCGAAGCGCAGTAAACGCTACCTGTCAAATTGCAAATAATTATGCGATGGGATGTGTAGGTGATATTGCTTTTCTATCAATTAACTTTTAATAGATTATGTATATAGTTTTCTTTTAAAGTTTACCTTAATTACAATAAATAAATGTATCGCGTTTTATATCCAAACGCTTTACACAAATAAATAAATAGGCTAATTCGTATTAATGTAGATAGATCATTGTGACCTAGTATTTCGAAAGTAGTGCACGAGCCGAAAATAAATTGCCTCGCTTGATTCTAAGACGAGTCTCACCACACCTACATTGAGCACGCCCTATTTCCCATAGCTAGTCTATTCAATCTCTCAATTGATAGCGAAATATTTCTTTTGGAAGTGAACCTGTCTGTGTATCTGTGTGCCTGTGTCCGTATATTTTCCTACGCAATAACCCTGTCAATTGTTAGTCTACAGACTCGAAATTTGAAATACAGGGTAGTGTAGTGAGATTTGGGAAAAGAGTCAAAGTTCAACGATTTGTCTCAGAAGATTTTGGGTCTAAACAACTAAAAATTTTGATATAGGTTCCTTGGATATAGATCTAACTTAATAACTTGATTTGAGCCCAAAATAATAAATGTTTAGTGGTAATAATAAGGGGCACACTTTAAACAATTGACCTCTGCAGTATCTAGCAAATTGCTCCGACAATTTGTCGTCTAAACATTTGAAATTTTACATTAAAGGGATTCAGAGATAGGACAAGCTTTTTAATCGGTTTCGGTCGATAATTTTTTGTTACCCATATATAAATGCATGTATGAATGTATGTTTGCATGTCTGCCTAAAACTACGTCGTCAGTTTTTTTTCTCCGTTCCTATCCGCCTTCGCGGTACGGGTTTGAGCCTTCCTTCCTACTATCACATTTTTATTTTGCTCAACAGACACATTCAAACACCCGGGCAACGCCGGGCTGAAATGCTAGTAAACAAAACAAATATTTATGGCTGTTATTGTTTACTTGTTTTATTTAATTAATCCGGTACTGATGTGCAGCAGAATGCACATAATAGACAACTACTATATTTTTTCTTGTATTCATTTGATCTCTCGATTTTTAAAATACCAATTACCAGCAGATTTTCAGACTATGGCTAAGCAAGTGTCGAATTAAACCACACAATTAGGGTCATCTTTATAAGTATGTCGTTTGATGATAAGCCAATTTTTCTATCTGTTATTAATCTGCGTAATATTGAAGCCAACTCAACAAATTCGATTATGTTATGCTTAATTTTTTTTAAGAATGGTGTTTTAATATATCCAAAGTTGTATGGATTTTTGTTTCGCATGGAACTAAAGTACATATCGCAAATATATGTTTGCATCTTGCTAAGGAACAATATGTTTTTAATGAATTGAATATGCAACACACTTCACTCTTACCCCTTAGTATGCACATGTATAGTAAATACATAAAACCCTTAATTATACCTTTACATCCTTACCTATTTATTGTAGTTTCAAATCATTCTGACTAGAGCAACCTTTATAAAATTATTTTTAGCCAAGCCTTTACGCTTATCGGATACTGAACGGTCATTCTGACTAAAATATGTTTACTTGTTTCATTGTTATATATTTTGTTGCTTTTTTATCAGAACATGCTTGTCTCTTGGTGGAAAAATATGGTATACAATTAAAACTTTCTTAGAAACCGTCTGCTAGTAGTCTTGGATAACCTACTATTTTATGTATTATTTTTTTATTCGGAGATGATTATGTTATAAAAGCATTTAACAAAATGTACATGCTGATTTATTCCCAGATAAATATAATTTTGCCTTAACCGTCTTATTATATTTGCACTCGTTATCTCTATAAATTTGGTAATTTTTAACATTGCAATTTTATAAATTAGTAAAACGTTTCTGTCCGTAATCATTTTTTAGAATCATAAACATGTTAATTACTTTGCAAACTATTTACAACAAAATGTTAATAAATAAAACAAAAGTATCGTAAAATGTTATAATTTCTGCAATTCAAATACTGACTTTGGTTAATAAAAATAGTATATGCGTTTAAGTTTATTGCATAAACAATACTGTTGCGCGTAGTGTTTTCGGGAACCGCGTTTCGTTTTATTTAAGAAAACAGATGCCTTTTTAAATGAGGGAAATTTGGCTTTTACCAAATTCTAGGTCTGTTAAAAGTATGTTATTAGTTGTTCTTAATCATCAGTACTTAGTTTATATATTTATTTTCACGTAAACGTATACAAACACAATTACTTTCATACGTACATATGTATGTAATGTTATGACCCTTTAGGCTGTGATCATAGCGTAGTATCTGTTAACTGTGGCAAGCGGGGTCAATGATCAAAACATTATTATAATTGTTATTGTATACTTATTAATTGATGTAGACTAACTGCAGATCCTGTCAAAACCATATCAGACAACCGTAATAAATTTATATTACAAAAAATATAAAGAGTTGTTTTAATGGTTTCACAAATAAGAACATATGCCTCAATTATATGGTGCTGATCGCTTCATGGTTTTCACGGTGCAGCGGGAAAATACAGAAGAACTCTTCAAAAAAAAAGGTATGAAGCATATATTCTTCTTCTTATATATGAACTGTATAAATATCCCTTAGACTAAACATACAACGCAACATTAGCTACTTTTATTTTCTCTACCGCTCTCCCTCGACCCAAGACTGCACCATAATAAACAAAGTCTCCGACAGTATAGACAGCACTCTCCCTTGACACTAGTTCCCAAGTCCATGTATTTGGCGACTTTAATGTTCACCACAAAAACTGGCTTGGATTCTCTACTCACACAGATGCAGCGGGCAGCACAACACATAGTTTTGCTATATCCCACTCCCTATCACAAATGGTTACGTTTCCAACCCGTTTCCCTGACCAGCAAGAACAACAAGCATCACTTCTAGATCTGTTTCTTACTACAGTTCCCGAGGATTGTACAACAAATGCTAACAGCCCACTCGGGAACGCTGAATATGCAGTGATAATGGTACAAATCGCCCTAAATTCTATACCCAAAACTGAAGAGCCAGTGCTCAAAACAACGAGATATTTTAAAAAGGCTGACTGACAAGCCGTCAGAGACCTTATCAGAGATGTCCCATGGGAAAATATTTTTCTCTTCCTGCCGACCAGTGCGCAAATTAGACCACTGAATGGTTCAAACAGCAATGGAAGCACATGTTCCCGTGGGGGAATTTTATAGCAAGCCCCACTCTCCCCAATGGTTTACTTCGACTTGCGCAACTGCCATTGCTCAAAGGCAGCATGCATACCGCAGATTTAACCGACATAAGTCCAGTTCAAACAAACAGAAGTACATAGAAGCGAGAAATAACGTTAAGAAAGAAATAGCGACGGCTAAGAAAGAATTTACTGAAACCACTAAAAAAACGCATCGAAGCACAAAAATTAGGAAATCGTGACTTCTGGAAAATCTCCAACAGTGTAGTAAACAATGGGCAATCAACAATTCCCCCACTAACCAACAATCACGAGGTGGTTTGCTCAGCAACCGACAAAGCTAATATGCTTGCCAGCCGGTTTGCCTCGAACTCCACAGTGGACCCTACCAACCACCCCCTGCCTGACTTTCCTTTGCGGACAGACGCCACGCTAGACGATCTAAAAATCACCCCTGCTCAGGTACATGCTATCATAATAAATCTTGACACTTCCAAAGCATGCGGACCTGATCTCATCCCAGCTGTGCTATTAAAAAAGTGCTCAGCCGAAGTAGCTCCAGTTCTCTCCAAACTCTTCAACAAATGCCTTAATGAATCATGCTTTCCGGGCTGTTGGAAAACCGCTTCTTTTGTACCAATAATCAAGAATTCTGGCGAAAGAACTGACCCATCAAATTATCGCCCCATTAGCCTCCTCCCCCTTTTCGCCAGAATATTTGAGACCATAATTAACCATGCTCTAGCCCGGCACCTTACAGACGCTAAACTTCTGACTGACAAACAATATGGATTTAGACAAGCCCGTTCAACAGCTGACATTCTCACTGTAATCTCTGAACGTATATACCATTCACTGGACAAAGTGGGAGAGGGCAGAGCGGTAGCTCTAGATATATCAAAGGCTTTTGACAGGGTATGGCACAAGGGTCTCCTCAGGAAAATTAAATCATACGGTATCACTGGTAGAATACTTAGCATAATTGAATCCTTCTTAGACAAGAGAAAATCCAGATTGTCCTCGACGGTCGTACATCTAAACAGTGTGATATTAATGCGGGAGTGCCTCAGGGGTCTTTTGTTGGACCTCTATTGTTCCTGATATTTATTAATGACCTCCCCGACAAAACTGCCTCTGAGATGGGTATATATGCTGATGACACTACACTTTATAAAAGGCATGACAGGAAAACAAATGAACACATATCTAAAGAAATGGCAAAAACACTAAAGAATGACCTCCAATCTGTAGTGGAATGGGGACATAAATGGATGGTCAGATTCAATGCTGCCAAAACCAGACTGATTTCCTTCAATAACTACAAGAAACCTTCTCTGCCACCAATAGCCATGGCCAGTGACTCCCTGTCTGAAAGTGCATCTTCCAAACTGCTTGGCCTGACGTTCACACGAAACATGAGCTGGAGCAATTATATTTAAAACATTGCCAGGGCCGATGCAAAAAATGTAGGCTCTCTCTATCGTGCTAGAAAACTAATGAGACCTGAAAGTATCCTGTATCTCTATAAGGCCACCATTCGCCCATGTATGGAGTATTGTTGTCACATCTGGGCTGGTGCGTCTACTACTAGTCTCTCGCTCCTAGACAAGGTTAAAAAAAGAGTCGCCAATCTGATAGGCCCTGAACTGGCATCTTAGCTTCAGCCTCTGTCCCATCGACGAAACGTTGTATCCCTCTGCTTGTTCTACAAGTATTTTAATGGTGAGTGCTCTGACGAACTGCAGACACTTGTGCCCCCACGTCGCAGACACCATCGACAAACCCGACAGACAGCTAAATCCCACCCCCACACAGTACAGATCCCTAGATGCAAAAGATCCTTCTACTCCAGTAGTTTCTTCCCCAGAACAGCTAGACTCTGGAATTCCATTCCAGGATCATGCTTCCCTAACTGTACTGACATGCAGAAATTAAAGTGCAACGTGAACCGACATCTTGCTGCCCAAAACGTAAAAAACGGGGGAAGACTTTCGAAAATATCGGTTACAAAAGCAACCCCTTGCTGTTGAAAAGTGCCCAGAGGGTGAAGTAATTAATATATTTAGCCAATTTTTCGTATTTGTCGTCTGAAGGGTCGAGCTTCAAAAGGATACTGATCTTGTGAAAATCCGTCGCGTCTGTCGAAAGTTTTAGGGAGACATGCAAACAAACATACACATATATTTATATATTTGTAGCTCAAATTTTCGACCCAAACCGATTGCCCTATCACTGAATTTACTTAATGTAAAATTTAAAATCTTTAGGCCAGAAATTGTCTGCGTAATTTGGTAGACTACACAGAGGCAAAATTTAAAATAAACTTTGATCCCTATTATGGTTCCTTAATATCAATTCTTTTAGGCTCAAATCAAGTTATTAAGTTAGATCCATGTCCAAGGAACCTATATCTACAATTTCCATTGTTTATACCCAAAATTAGCGGAGAAATTGCGTAGAATCGGCGAAGGTCAACTCGATCAACTTTGACATTTTGGCAGCCAAATTCTCACCCAAAACTGATTACAATGCTTGCCACCTGTTTGAATACCCGTTATGTGTAAATTTTAAATGATTAGACGCGGGAGTCGGTGAGTAGTTTGCTAAACACTGCAAATGCCAACTATTTTTAACTTTGACCTATTGGAAGCTTAAATTTTCAAATCAAACCAATTTAAAAGCCTGCCCCTATCTCTGAATACCCTTTATATAAAATCTAAAATATTTAGACCAGAAATTGTCTGAATAATTTAGTAGAGACCGCAGAAGTTATTATTTTTTTAACCTTTGACCCCTATTATTACCCCATTAACATTTATTGTTTTGGGCTCAAATAAAGTTATTAAGTTAGATCCATGTCAATGGAAGATATATCTCAAATTTCAAGTGTTTCGGCACAACATTGGCGAAGGAGTTGGGTAGAGTTTTCAAGGGTCAAATCGTTGAACTTTGACCCCGTAACAGCCGACAACCGATCACAAATATTTCCCCAAATCTCAGTAGCCTGTGTAACAAATTTCGAGTTTGTAGACTTAAAATTGACAGGGCTATTGCATAGGGAAATGTACACAGACACACATACACACAGACAGACACACACACACGTTCATTATATATATATATATATATGCATACATATAAAGTATCTTTTAAAAGAGTACTTCATTAGTTTACCCAGTAGATTTATGTATTATATTATATCGACTTATATCAGTACTATATAATGAAATTAATCCGAATCTAGCGCATTTCAGAAAACACATTTGTTTTATTTCATTTAAATGTAAACGTATAGTAAAAACTGTAACGATATTTTAAGTAATGAATTTAACGATATTTAAAGTAAGTATTACATACATAAATTTAATATGATTACATATTGTCAAGTTTCGTTAGATGCTGAATTTCTTTACACTCCCACACAGCAGTTCTGAAATGTTCAAATCGAGGTTTGGCTATCCCGCAATGAACTTCATCATCTATATCTACTTGACAGAATCCCGCCCGAGTAAATCAACAAGTTTACGGCTTTTAGGATTGGTCCACGAATTGATATATGAGGCTAAACATGCCTTTCTCAAGGAGTAGGCTGGCACACCACTACGGTCTTCTTTCGATAATTAGTTAGATCGAAATTGTCGCATGCGTTAAGAAAAACATTACATGATTGTTTTTTTCGTGAGCGTTAGGGCACCGTCACCAGCAAACAAAAAGTCTTGTATGATGCTAGTCTTTATCCTGGTGACGGAAATAGTATTTTTAAGTTTACAAATGTACCATCTGCCCAGTAGTTTATGCTTACTCCGGGAGCTTCTGCGTTGAATGTTTGAATTACCACTGCCATCATGCTGAAGAGGTTGGTGCAAGTACGTAGTCCTGTTTGACAACGCCATTGACTGGGAAGTCATAGGAAGCCTCTCCATCAACTATGACATGACCCATCAACCCACCATGAAATTGTTTTATGGGCAGGAGATCTAAATTTGTCATAATTGTCAACACATAACATTGGGCTGAAGGTATATGCTTAAAAAATTATTATGATCATTATTACAAAAAATATAGAATTCATACATACATACATACATACATACATACAGACATGCATATTATATATATATATATATATATATATATATATATATATATATATATATATATATATATATATATATAGTCTTCGCGTGAGACTTTGCTTTACGTTCAGATACCCACTTGCGGGTAACCTTGCAATAGGTAAATATTGTACGGGTACCTATTTTTTAAGATCAAAAATTGTTTTTAAGTAGTTCCTGAACTGATTGAAAGTTAACTATAAATTCAGACAAATATAGTTGGCACTTATATTGTTACACAGAAACATTGAAACATTTACAAAGAATCACAATCGTTAACATTTGTTTAATTAATTCAGGAGATGGGGATGGAGGAGAGTCCACCGATTTAAATTTTTATAAATTGGCCAGCGCCATAGTTGCGGGAATGGGATAGTAACGAAACCCAGCTCTGAGCGGACCATAACTAGATGGGGATATTTATGAAGAGCTGCACTTAATATGACCTTAGCATTTTCACTGACCTTGAAAGATGGTTTGTACCATCTCTAGATATGAGAAATCCTAATGTCACGTTTGGTCCAGTTGTCTGTGCTGTAGGTAAGTATATATTCATAGGCGGTGACCTTCATATTTCATCTTAATCTTGAAAAATAGTGTTCTTCCTCCCTAAGTTTGGTCGTATTTAGTCATGTTGGAGAAATGTACACACAAACACTCACTTCCTTACTTTATGTGCGTGTGTGTGTAAATATGTGCGTTAGTATATAAATATACATAGTCATGTGCCAATACATGTACGACGCTGGATAAATAGGTAGCGAAAGCGAATGTTTATACAACACCTGCATGGCATTTTTCATTTTGTTTCTTCAATGAAAGTGGATATCAAAATAATAGAGATTAAAACCACCAAGTAAGGATCAAAGAGCAGTAAAGGCGAGAAATCGTTGGCTAATCAGAAGACTATAAAATGCAGTGCTCAGTCAAGTTAAGTCTCGAGGGTTCTCTACCGAAGCCGTAGTAAGGTCTGTGTAACTAGCAAACTAAATGTAAATCCAGTTTACATATCCGACACTTTGAAGTCAGCCGGAGATTATTGATTTACTTGTGATTTCTCCGACTTGCATTAAATTCAGGCAAGTTTTCCTAGACGTAGTATGTGATATGGTTATTTACTGAAGCCAGAAGTCAGCAATAAGAATATTAAATACTCTATTTAATATTTCAAAATATTTATAATATCGTTTTCATTAGTGTGTTAGTATGTATATATACATATATATATATATGTGTGTGTGTGTATATGTGTGTATATATATGTATATGTGCACATATGTATATATATGTATTATATCTATAAATATGTTTATATATATATATATATATATATATATATATATATATATATAACTACTTAATTTACTCACCTAAAATTAATATACGAAAGTATAGATTTATGCCTAAGCTTATAGTATTTACTTCAAAAGTGCTCAATACGTAGGTAGAGCTAGTTAGTAAGTTATAAAATGTATATGTCGATAAAGCTACACTGACTATTCTGCGTTTCATCCACTGTAGGATACTTCAGGCTTATGCGCATAAGCCTGAAGAATCCTAAAGTGGATGAAACGCGGAATATTCAGTGTA
>NC_136503.1:58932254-59157254 GCF_053919585.1 Euprymna scolopes | reverse complement strand
AAAAATGGTGGATATTACGAAAAATAATTCCTTTTATTTAGCACATAGGATTTGCTTTTGTTTATTTTTTTTTAACAGAAAAATGTAATAGAAAGAAACCTTTTCATGATTAGGCATTGTATTTTAAGAGACTTACAATAAAGCGATGGAAAGGGAAACTCCCTTGACAAAGAATAAAATAGACTTGATAATATCGCATGAATTCGAATAATATTTTTGAAAATAACAATCCTTAAATCTATCATTTTTTGTGACATAAATTGAGAGAAATAGTGATAGTTTAATAAACTGCAATAAAGCAGTTAGCGTAGTTTCTATTTATACTAGCATGGGTGCCCGGCGTTGCCCAGGTATTTGCGGGGTACGTGTTGAGCAAAAAAATAAGTGGTAGTAGGAATGCAGGTTCGAACCCGTACCGCGAAGCAGGAAAAGGACGGTGAAAAACACGAGGTATTTGCTCTTATGACCACAGACAAACCGGAAGTGGCGTAGTTTCAAATTAAGGCTAGAAAATCGAAAAGAGGGGATGACTTTCGAAAATATCGGCGAATAAAGCGACTCCTCCCTGTTAGAAAACTGCCCAGTTAAAGGTAAATTAATCAATGTTTTTAGCCAATTTTTCGGTACTTGTCGTGTGAAGGGTCGAGCATCAAAACGATAATAATCTTTTGAAAATCCGTCGTTTCTTTCGAAAGTTTTAGGCAGATATGTAAACATACATACATACATATATTTATATATTGGCAGCAAAAATTTTCGACCCAAACCGAGTAAACAGCTTGCCCTCTCGCTGAATACTCTTTATGTAATTTTTTAAAATTTTCTGGGTAATTATATAGAGACCACAGAGGTCAGTTTTCTGTTAACTGCGACCTTTATAATGGCCCCTTAATATTTGTTTTTAGACGCAAATCAAGTTATAAAGTTAGATCCATGCCTACGTAACCTATATCTAAAATTTCAATTTTTTATACACAAAATTAGCGGATGAGTTTGGTAGAGTTCTCAAATGTCAAAGCGTTGAATCTTGACCCCGTAACAGCCTAATTTCTTGCCCAAAACGGATTATAAAAATTTTCCTAAATCTCAGTATTGTATTCTGTACATCAAATTTCGAGTCAGTACACTAAAAATTCATAGAGTTATTGTTGCGTAGAGACATGTACACAGACACGCAGACACAGACACACACAGACATACACACACACAAACACACACACAAATATATATATATATATATGTGTGTGTGTGTGTTTTAGTGTTAGTACTATTAATCGGAATCAAAATCGGAAAATATCGAGCTTTTTGTGGTCTCGGAATTTGTATCAGAATCATGAAAATTTGAGCCGATTTTTCGATTTTTCTCTTAATTTGATTTTGGTTTAATAATCATCTTCCACTGTATGATAAAATAATAAATGTTTATTGATTAAAATTTCAAGTAACACAAAAATGTCTATATCACTCCTCTCCCAGGTGTGTTTTTACGTTTGAGAAACTATACGCACATTAAATCTGTGTTTGTACGGTAATCGGGACCAAAAACACTTTTATAGTAACATATTTACAGATTTATAAAAAAAATCGGTAGCCATACTTGTATCGGAACCATGGGTTTAATACGGAATCGGTAATTGTACCGGAATCGGAAAAAGGTATTGGTATCGTCCCATCACTCATATATATATATATGTATATATATATATATATATATATATATATATATATATATATATTTTTAAACAAATGTTTCGTGGTACACAATTTTAATATTGCTTTGAAAAGTATGAACGGAGTCACTATGGGTGAAAAAAAAAAGAAACGGGAAATTGTATAGAGACAGATCGACTAAAAAGAATTATAGGTAAAAAAAAACATCGAATAAAAAAGGGATCCATACGAAATTTCGTGTAAAAAAAATTTAAGGGATCTAGAGGTTAACCTTTCGACCGACCCTTTTCAACAGATCTCGTCGGTAAGTTGCATTAAATTAACGAATGAGAATTGAAAAAGGGGAGGAGATGAAGTCGAGAAAAATATATATATATAATTAAGAAAATCCGTTGTCTACAAGTAAGTGTGGACAAAACAGAAAAACCAGCGTACTTCATTCGTTAATTTAATGCAACTTACCGACGAGATCTATTGAAAAGTGTCGGTCGAAAGGTTAACCTCTAGATCCCTTAAATTCTTTTTTTTACACGAAATTTCGTATGGATCCCTTTTTTATTCGATGTTTATTTTTACCTATAATTCTTTTTAGCCGATCTGTCTCTATACAATTTCCCGTTTCTTTTTTTTTTCACCCATAATGACCCCATTCATACTTTTCAAAGCAATATATATATATATATATATATATATATATATATATATATATATATATATATATATAGTAAGTAATTTATAAAATATATATGGCGATTAAACTACACTGAATATTCGGCGTTTCATCCACTCTAGGACTCCTCAGGCTTATGCGCGAATTCTGTGGTTGTTTATTGTTTTTATATAAAAACAATAAACAGCCACAGAATTCGCTTATAAATCTGAGGAGTCCTAGAGTGAATGAAACGCCGAATATTCAATGTAGCTTAATCGCCATATATTTTATAAATTACTAACTAGCTCTACCTACGTATTGAGCACTTTCGAAGTAAATACTTAAAGTTTACGCATAAATCTATACTTTCGTATATTAATTTTATGTGAGTAAATTAAGTATATATATATATATATATATATATATATATATATATATATATATAGGCACCGCCAAAAATGGCGGCAAAATAAAGTTGTTGTTGTTTTTTAAAACTAAATTACATTTATTAAAATCAATTATTTCTGAGTAACTTTTTTTTTCCAGAACGATAAAACCCTGAATTTTATCATATAGACAACAGAATAATGTAAAACTTTTTCTACTATTTTTAATTCAATTTTAAATGTTAAATTTTCCCAAAAAGTTAACAATTGACATTTTTTGTCTTGCACTAAAAACGTACTAAAATATTTAAAATAAAAGGTTTTTGAAAAAATTAATTTATTTATTTATTGTCTAACTAAGATTTAGGATGATTTTCTAAGAGAATATGCAAAAATATTATAATATAAGTACCTGAATTTCAAATAATTCCACTTATTCATATAGGTAACCAGATATTTCGCGTCCATGTAGAGTCGAGATCGACTCTGTTTACGTTTGCGTTTTATAAAAAGAAAACTATGGCAGACCAAACAGGCCAAAAAAACTTATTTTTCAGTGACAAAAATTTCAATGTATTATTAAGCTGAGGCTGGCCAGTACCAGATGGGTGACCATTTGTATGAGTTTGGTTTTTAATGTGTATGTGTGTGGGGGCCAGACTCCCCAAAATGGGGGGGGGCAATTTAAAGCAGAATAAAAAAAAATTATTTCAGCGCATTTGGTCCACCGTAGTCGAAAGGCGGCAAACGTTTTCAAACGGGATCGAAAAAAATGATGCTATTTTTAACACAAAGGGCACAACATTTATCGAATTTTTTTTTGCATCGATTATTCAAAGCATGCCCTGTTTAATAATGGTCATGCATTATTCGGCTCGCTAAAAAAAAAAATTGTTAATTTATTTAGCAAAAATTTTAAAATGGCTTTGTTCGTATAAATATTAAAATTTTTTTTTTTTTTTTGCTTAACTTAAATTAATTATTTTACTTAACATATTCACCGAATTTCACACTTCAAAACTCAAAAGCGGGATAATTAAACACAATCGAAGTTCTGATATTCAGACGTCAAAATAAGGTATGCAACCAATCTTTTTTTTTTTTAATCCATAATTCTGTCCCTTACAACAACACAATATGTTTTGTTCATTTTCAGATGATTATTTTAAGCATATTTGTTCCCACTTCAAAACAAGGGGGGGTTGTAATCAGAAAAAATATATATATAAATATCGTTTAGGAAAAATAAGTACACTGTATAAAGTTCATTCTTCTCCTAATAATCGCTGAAAATTTCGTATTGATCGGATAATTACCTGATTTTTGGTAGATTTTAAAAAGACGGTCCGTCAAAAAGTACTGACCTGCCCCCCCCCAGTTTTGGCGGTGCCTATATATATATATATATATATATATATATATATATATATATATATATATATATATATGTTCGGTTCCGTCAGCTAGAATCGAAATTAAAACGAACATCGCTCAACCCTTTATCGTTTGCTTATTGTTACCTCCTATACACACACGCGCACACACACGCATATATATATATATATATATATATATATATATATATATATATATATATATATATAATAGATTAACAAGGAGGGTTTTTTTTTAGAATTTTTAATTTGAGTTTGACATGGTGTATTTTCAAATAAGTTTTCGCTATAAGTATTATCTCATTTATAAAGTGCTTCTCTTTCTTATTGTGTTAATCAACACGAAATTGTCAACACTTATGCCTTCTTCTTAGGACGTTGAATACAAATTGGAAAATAAAAATTACTCCACACCAACGTAATGCACTTGCAATAACCCTTATCCCTGAGTGGCTTCCGGGCCTCGATAAGTGGTGATCACTGTGTAAAAAAAAAACCCTTTCAGTTGACTTCTTTTTATAATATAATTGTAATTATTTTTCCCTGTTCCTTGTACCTATTTGGGAATTATTTCCCGGATTTCGGCCTTTTGGATTATGTTGGACCATCTTCAAATAACGCGATTTCCTAGGATTTTACTTGTCCAAATGGATATTTAACTAACTTTCTTGGATTTACATTTTCGGATTTTACTGTTATTGGATACTTTACCTTTCACCAGACTATCCATTCACGTGAAATCACCCTTTTCTTCACCCTATTCCCTATGCTTCGCTTTTTGTTATCAAGTAAGATCTTTGACTTACTTGTATTTCATCAAATACTTTTGCATGGATTTAGGATTATCCACATATTTAGTGTTTATTTTTCAAATTAAATATGTGTTTAAGTCTTTTTCAACGTGTTTTATAATATGTTTTATAAACTATTTAAATTTATTATAACGTCTATCTCCTATTTGGTTTTATCGAGCATTTACATCTAGTTGAGATTAATTTATAAATATTAATTATTTAATAGTTATATTATACTTTAGTTTTACCATCTTGGGTCATTTTTATAATTTTAATTGTAATTTATATATATATATATATATATATATATACATATATATATACATACATACATATATATATATATATATATATATATATATATATATATATATATATATATATATATATATATATATATATATTATGCAAGCCGGGAAATTGGCACAACGAAATAATAGTTTCACATGCCACTTTCACCGCGAAATTTTTACATACTTTGCTGCGAATATCTGTGTTATTATCCAGGATATGTTTTTTTTTTGGTGGACCACTTGCACAAAAGACGTTTTTCAGTCCATGAATCTATCAGTCTATCAATCTCCCTCGCACCAACACCTCGACGGCCATCATCTGTTATAGTTAAGATATAGTTATTGTCATAATGCGTAATAACAATACCCAAATATTGCAAATCATTGCTCAGTTGTTAATATATATATATATATATATATATATATATATATATATATATATATATATATATATATATATATATATATATATATATACACATCTTTTTTAAGTGGATTTCCACTTAATCTATAGATTGATATTTTTTGCACGTTCTTATAGCCAACATGACTGGTGTGTTCATCTGGCGGAGAAATGGTACGTCATACACATAGAAAACCATTGTTTCTGTGAATAAGCATGGTGCAAATCGCGCCCTATCCAATACAAATCTAAGTGCAAGCGCATCGCTGCACACGTTCCTTTACTGGGAATCTATTTAAAAAGTCCTTCAAGCTTGGACATTTCGTTTCAGGAAACACATCTCTCGCACATCATATGTATAACTAGGGAGTTTGTCATTTTGTCGTCTAAACTGTTCGTGATCGAAATAGCTCTCCTCGTGATTTTCCCGAATATGACACGCAAACACGAACATATCACGAACGTGTCCTCCAGCCTCCGCCCCTAACCGTTCGCCCTTTGACACTTTTAAGATATTCTGGAACTGAGATGCTGTACTTACCTCATTGGACAACCTTTTGCGACTGACTTTCACTTTGGACGTGAGCAGTACTATAAGATCAAATTTGATGTTAATGGTTGCTTAAAAATTGATTTATCCAACCGTTACAAGAAGGATGTAATTCCTAACACAATTCTCCACTTATATAAAAAAACCAAATGGGTTTTATAATTCGGTACTTTAGCAACATATGGGTAGAAGCTGCTCAAAGCTATCTTTCATGACTTAGCAAGTATCATAATCTGCGTCGCCACGTTTTAGGCGCTATAATGTTTTCCTTTTTTCAATCCGGTTTTAATAGTGGGATGTTGTCAGTCATTCCGTAGTGTATAGTTATTTATATTGAAAGAGTTATAGTGAATGTTAATATGTAACCCAATAAAAAAAATTATATAACCACAATAAAAATCCGGAAGACATTCCTGTACAAATTTCTCCACACTCCCTATACATTAATCTAAAGACAAATTAAACGAATAATATTTAGCTGCTCGAATTGCCTCGTTGCCGAGATCTGCACCGGGAGTCTCCTTTACAGCTTAATTAAACACTCACCTTGTATAGTTCAATTAAAAAAAAAGTTGAACTCTACCAGTAAGTAATCAATATTTTGTAAACACCCATTCCTATTGTTACAGCGTTTTCGTGTCCCTGACACCTTACATGCATTAAACATTATCCTTGATATACTTGCAGGTCTTGATTAACATCTTCTAAAAATAGACACAGACTCATATATACAATATGCTTTTATGTCACGTGTTATGTGTAATGAAAGTTATACAATTATTTACTATTAAAATTTGAAACGTGCGTTTGTAATATTACCGAATTGTATTTATTTTCTCTAGTCAAGTAAAAATCGTTTTTTTTTTTCTTCTGAACTGAATATTTAATTTAAATTGGATTCCCGGCAAAATTTGAGAAATCTTCATATAAATTGAACCATTTTCCCATGAACTGTCTTTCTTCTTATAATTGCTCGTGACTTAAGAGTCATGACAGCCTAAGGCTATGCGACGAAATATCTCTTTAGATGTGGTGCCTTCAACATTAAAGTGCCGTATGATATCAAATTAGGATCACGCTTGTGAATTTACGCAATTTCGGCTGAATAAAAAAATGCGTCTTTAATAAATAAAATTCAGACAAATGACGATTTAGATTGTTACAAAAATAAATGAATGGAATATAAAAACATGTATTACCTCCATTAGCATAAGCAGTTAAACAAAAAACAACAAAAAAGAATCTATGTACTAGCAGATATAATCCAGTCCCTCGGTATAAAATATGTTAATGAAATTTGATAAAGCTATTTAATGCAATGGTCAGGTATATTATGATTATATTTTCAAACTTGATACGACAAATAGAAAAATATATTCGTATATTATATGAATTCACCCAGTACACGTATATATTAATTAAACAATCATTTATATTTTGAAAGAAATGCTCAAGCCATACTTGTATTAATTTTGATTGTCTTTATCCATTTTATTGCACGAGTAGATTTAAACGTGATCGCAGCTAATCAATGAACTCCTATCTTTAATCATGTAAACAGTGCCCAGATATTTTCAACATAGTAGATGTTAGTTAACTAATAGTCTACAAATTTGAAGTGTTTTAAAATAATTTAAGAAGACATAGTACATGCATTATTCCCTATTTGGAAATCGAGATTTTTAACAGTTACATATCATTTGATATATAGTCATTGCACAATAATTACACAAGATTCGCGTAATTTAAATTACCCCATAAAAACATTTTAATTTATATAGTTTCGAGATTATATGATTTTTATATATTTTCCCAATTTAAAATCTAATGGATCTTAGTCAACTTTTTATATATCGTCTATGCATAGAATCAACTTATTTTATTTATTTTACTAACAGAAATAGATAGAAATCTAGCTCACAACTGTTCACGAGCCAATTATTTTCATTCGATGAGGTATAAGTTTTACATTAAAAGAGAGAACATTATCACATTTAAAATAAAGCCACATCTAAGTGAACAGCTTATGAATCCGGATATTGTTTTGTTTGCAGATCTAATACTGTTAGCTAATGCTTAAATCAAATTACGTACTTATACAATGAAGCACATGCAGGTTTCTTTTCATATCTTCTGTTAATGCAATAGGCTCAATTATTTAATAAAACAAAAGAGTAACAACACTTTGAAACAAAATTGCACACGTTATAATGCCTCCAAAATAAATGTACAACTCGAAAACGTAAATGTTGAACACTTACTTATTAAGTGAACGTCTGAAAATAAAACATTTAATAGCTGAAATATCGAGAGAACCTCACAAGTGTAACAACCGATCAGCCTAATTAGAGAGTCTCCGAAGTCAGTCAAGAACTTGGGTAGATAAATTATGTGAGATTTTGTTTGACAGCTAAACAATGCGTAACTAATATTGGGATGCATTATATGTGCAAATAGCTTATTGTAAGTTGCTAATTATAGCAAGATTGGCAATAATTCATAGATGGGCTAATTATAGGGCTTGTTCTGATATATAGCGACCGAATTATCGTGGAAATACATTGTTTTTTGGTTGGTTTGTAATAGTCATGATTTTAATACTGAAATGTTTTTCTCTGGGCTAAGGTTAACTGTTAGTGTAAACAGAGAAGCGTGATAACATCCTGGAACATACGCGAGTTATCGGAAAACTATAAACTGAGATGATTCAATAGATTAGAAAAATAAAAGAATACAAAGATTTTGCTACGCCTTGATAAGCATATATATATATATATATATATATATATATATATATATATATATATATATATATATAAAGTAAAAAATAAAATAAAAAATATAACACGGAAATTACATAATTGTCGATGCAATAATTTATTTCAACCTTATGGTATTTTCAAGCATCTAAATCAGACAATTACATTTTTGATACTGAAAAAAAGAAAAGAAAAGATCGGGCTTCGACCCTCAAAAAACCAGAGGTGGTGGTAGTAGCAATCCACTTAATACATTTAATAGAGAGGGTGGTAGGGATTTAAAAAAATAAAAATTAAAAATTAAAAATAACAAATAAAAATATTAGACACTTATAAGCGGCAGCTCGATGTAACCATAGATACACACACACACACACACAAACACACACACACACCCACACTCACTGTGTGTGTATTTTTAAAAATCTTTTATCTTATATCTTCCGCCGCATATATTTTTAACATTTATCTATTTTTATGTATTTCACGTAGATGCTACATACAAAAGAACACCAGCATAGACGTATAGATGTATTATCAATATTAGTTTATTTCTTTGTTATCATATAACATGATAAATTATAAAATGGATAACGGACCAAGGGACGTCTTTCTTTGTCTTGAAAATTTAGTTGCATTGTTATCCGATGTCAATTAAATGGCGTTTAAAAATGCATATTGGTATAGTTCTACTTATTTTTTTTCAATAAATATAAACAAATAAAATACGTAGGCTTAAAATTCAATTTTCCACATCGTATTTTTAATAATTTCACTTACAATTAACTTGACACAATAGCCTATAAAACAATGACATTTCTCAGATTGCATCGAATTTTATTCATGGTGATTATACATGAACTCATATTCTTTAATTAAATTAAAGTTTTATCTAAGGAACGTTATTGTATTATGATTTTAACATATATTCTAAACCCTCGCTTTTAAGATTCACAAAACAAAATAACTGGCCGTGTTATGGCGAAACTTAGCATATGGATTATAGAAATAACGATTTTGTATGACATACGAAAAGTAAAGTCGTAATTACTTTAATTTATAGATATTCTCCAAAAATTCTTGTGTTCAAATTATATTTTGAAATTTTGAGGCAATAACTTGGGAAAAGTAGCCCTTAAGACTTAAATATCATATCTGAATTGTTTTTATCAGTGGGATATGCATACTCATAAACGTGATTTAATTACTATATTACTTTGGAATACACGATAATCTAACACGCGGTCGATTAAAAACGGCAACGCACCATTTGGTAGATATATTTTATGATTTATTTAAAATCATATAAAAGTGACAGTATCAGTATACCCACAAGCAATACTTAATTACGCAATTTCATTGAAAGACACAATAATCTCTTACATAATAATAAACCATATTTCTTGTCTCAAATGCATTTTACTGTCCTCAGGCGATAGTGACAGCACCTTATTTCTGTCTATCTGATCTTAAAGGAGTCTTAGTTCTTCGAAAACATAATCGAATGTATTTTAAGTATCTCTTGTTTTTTAAAAAATTAAATATTCGTCTCAGATTTTCTTCTTTCTTAGATATTTTGCAATGAAACCAATATTAACTAAGTTCCATATTTCAGTCTTAGAACTTTTTTTCTTTTATGATTCGCTTGACTTTAAGATAATAAAATATTGCACGCTTACAAAAAAGAACATCTTACTCGTATTTGATAGTAAACACCGTCAACAAGAATCACTGAACATAATAGAGGAGTTGTACTTTTAAATAAGAAATAAAGTGCATGTACACCATCCAGAGTTTATTACAAAACAAAAAGATTTTACAGTTCTTGGAAAGAAAAGGTCGTCAACCAAAAAAAAAAACTTTGATATAACTTTAATTAAAAAAGGAAAGCAGTTAAACGTTACTTTAAGCTCATCATTTAAAATAATTTATCGTATTAAAAGAGGGGCAATAATCTTTATTTTCGTAGTTCTCTGAAAGCTCTATTTAATTGTACTGCTTCCAGTACAACACAAGAGGTTTTCTGACTTTTATCCTTCCATTTTTTTTCTTAAAAAGATAATTATACTCCCAAGAGTCAGTTAGAAATGCGATTATTATTTGTTAAATGAAAGATAGCTTAAATGTAATCAAACACAATTGTAACAATTCTTCGCATCTTTTCAGAGTTCTAGAATCACAAGCAGGGGCACCCGATTTTACCCAGTTATTGGACATTTTTTGTTGATTTCGTATTAATCCAACATTGGAACAAATAAAGGATGAAATGAATAAAATAAACATATTTTCATAAAGTTTCATAAATATAAATATATATTTGGATATATATATATATATATATATATATATATATATATATATATATATATATATATATGCAAGCTTAAAAAGTATTCATTAATTATATATATATATATATATATATATATATATATATATATATATATATTCAGAATGTGGGAGATTATATATAATTAATTCCACAGACAAAAAACGTCTCAACCTACAAGAGCCATGACAGTCAACCATCCGGACGTCCAAAATTCGACTTTACCACCAGTTGGGCTCATCAGTTAGACACATCCGAACGTAGGATTCGAAACCCGAGCCTCTTGCATGCCAGGCAAGCACTCTCCCAACTGCTTGCGATAGGTTCGGGTTTCGAATCCTGAGTACGGATGTGCCTTACTGATGAACATAAATGATGGTAAACTCGAGTCTTGGACGGGCATGGCTCTTGTGGGCTGCGACGTTGTTTGGTTGTGCAATTTATTATATACTTTCTTTCACATTCTGAAAATCCGACCAGAAGTTACTCGCTTGGTTAGCATTGCTGGATGGCAAAATAAGAGGCTCGGGTTTCGAATCCAGAGTTCGGATGTGTCTGACTGATGAGCCCAAATAAGGGCTAAACTCGAGTCGTGGACTTCCTCTTCGTTGACTTTTACGGTTCTGGTCGGCTGCGACGTCGTTTGGCTGTGGAATTTATTATGTATATATGTGTGTGTTTGTGTGTGTTTGTTTGTGTGTGGGGGATGTATGTGTTTGAGTTTGTGTATAATAAATCACATTGATATGTTTAGAAATTACGTAATACGCTTTCTTTCATGACCTCGCCTGATAAAAAAATTAATAAATAACCACTATCAGTATATTTTATACAATCCCCTCTGTTTGATAAAATCCAAATTTGAACCTTTAAATTTTGAGCCATGTAAAAACAATCTACCATTACGGTGTCACAGTTCTGTTTGAGCATATGTGAGAATGAAAAAAAAAAGTAAAGGAGAAATTGAAGAGAGAATGCTTTTGATTGGACATCTCTCAATACTTTAGCACTATTAACCAACTTGGTCCAAATCGAATGGAAAGGCAGAAAATTAGTACGGTGGGTTCGAAATCCGCGCCAAGCGAGGGATGCGATCATGATATATATATATATATATATATATATATATATATATATATATATATATGTGTGTGTGTGTGTGTGTGTGTGTGTGTCTGTGTGTATATGTATATATATATGTATATATGTATGTATATGTATATATGTGTGTATATATATACATGTGTATATATATACAGGTATATATGTATATATACATATATATATATATATATATATATATATATATATATATATATATATATATTGGTGTGGAGCCTTGATTGTCGTACATATGGTCAGGTTTCAATCCTGGCTTAAGGTATTCGCCTGTCTAGCCGCGCTGATGAGCTATGAAAGAGCGAAGCAGTACTGTATGTTGATGACTATATATATATATATATATATATATATATATATATATATATAATAAAATTATTATCAATCAATTTCACCGATCCTTTTAAATAAAGCTCTAATATTTGCTAAAATAAATTCTGACTAAACTAATTTCGAAATTACATTAATTCTCCTAGCGAGAAAGCCCCTTATATAATTTAACAATAAGGTTTGAACCAGAAAGGACACTTCTGATAATTTTGACATCTGTAAAGGAAATTCTGACTCTGCAGTAGTTACCGATTTAGTGGGACTCTTCTTACTGAATTTAAATTCCACTTCATACATATCCAAGGGAGCCCTTCTACTACGACAGCCATGCCAAGAGAGTACAACAAAACAATTAAAACATTACATAACTTCTTTAATAAATTTGGCCTTTCTATAATTATCGAACCAAACAAAAAAACTTCAAAATTTCTAGATGTTACACTTAATATTAACACCGAAAATCATAGCCCCTATCATAAACCTAACCTACCGCTTTTATACGTCCATATATTTTCTAACAACCCAAACTCAATTATAAAATCTATAGTACCATCGGTCTCTAGAAGAATTCCTGCTCTTTCTGTTGATAAAAAAACGTTTAATCAAAATGCTACTTTCTTCAATAATGTCTTAACGGACGCAAGACACAAGAAAAATATTGAATACAACCAGTATGCTCCTCCTGCAGGCCGTCTAAATTCTGTAATCACACTCAATATGACTCGTAAGAAACCAGTTCAAATAACAAGATCTGCCGCTATTAATAACAATGAACCAGTCTACATATATAATCCAAACCAAAAAAACAATTGCAATACCTCTAACCCACCCAGCCGCATCAGGAGAAAGAGAAATATTTGGTTTATACCTCCATTTAGCGTAAATGTCGAAACTAATATACCTAAGGAATTCTTCAACATTGTATAAAACTCTTTCAAATACCAACAAAAATATAGTTATATTTTCAATAAAACCTCAATAAGGATTTCTCAGTCAACAATGCATAATTAAGCACAAAGAATCGTAACATCTAATAAAAAAATAAATAAATCAGCCCCCAAAATTCCTTTCCCAATTAAACCCAAAACTAACTGTAATTGTAAGAATAACCGTCTTTTTCCCACTCAATAATGATTGCATCCATAAAGATGTTATATAGTCGTGCAAAATTACTGAGCTCCCACGCAATCCTCCCATAACAGACCTTAATATTTCGTCTTCAAGTTATCCTTCTGCCCATCCTCCATATGATACTGTTACTAATCCAATATCCCACTCGAGGAGCCCCTCCATCTACAATCATACAACTAGTAATAATAATAATAATAATAATAATAATAATAATAATAATAATAATAATAATAATAATAATAATAATAATATTATTATTTCTCCTAACAGCAATCCAAACACTAACAACACTCATTACCCCCTCCAACATAGTCCTCATACAATCATTGTCTCACAATTTGTGGGACACTATGAACAAAACTACAAACTATTTTACTCATACAAATCAGCAAAATGATAGTAATATCAGACCTCGATATTTTAATAAAGTAGACACATGTGTCGGCGCTACTTCAGCATTAATTAAGAAAAGAATATCAAACCACATTGCTTCTTTTAACAATCATAATTCTAATATTAACCAAGAAACTTCTCTAAACACTTTAATTTGAAAACTTAACTCTAATAATACCGCCTTATCAATCAAATGGACTACCATGAAAAAAAGTTAAGTCTTATACTCGAGGCTCTAAGTCATGTCGCCTCAGCACAACCGAAGCCATAACTATAATTACTTCACCTCAAAGTAACAATATAATAAATTCTTAAAACGAACTGATCTTTTTCTGTAAGCATAAGTCCAAATGTAATTATGGTAATTTTGAAATTACATAGTTATTATTTAAACTTTCAGATAGATATATAATTTTTCTTTTACTTTATCTTTTTTTCATAATACTTTCTTAATACTTAATAATATTTATTTTAATCCTTTTTTCTTTTTTGTTTGGCCGGTGTTTAATCTGCAATTTCCGCCTCAGTCTTTAAATATTCCTATCTATATAATATATCAACCTACCCACACATCTATATCCTGTATGTATATTTACTTATATTTAACTGCATGCATTTACTGACATACTTACTTGTTTATCTTGAATTTGTAGATACCGACCATCCTCTCCCCTTTAAATGTTTATATATTTTATTTTATATTTTATGTTTTATTTATTTTTTGGATTTTTAAAATATATCTTTTATTTTTTTATTTATTATTTATTTACTTATAATTTTTTATTTATTATTTATTTTTTTATGTATTAATTAATTGATTAATTAATTATTTTTCCCATTTAGTGTCTTCTAATAACTCTTGCTGACATTTTCTTAAGTAATAACCTTTACATTTCAGTTGACCTATTTTTTATCCTATATTTTTTGCGCCTTTTAACATCATTTTGTCTGGGTCATTTTTACATTTGCTTTTCAATTTTATATTTAATTCTATCAGGATTTTATGTTTTCCTCATCTTCCTCCCTGATTTTTCTTATTTACATTATGTCTCGGCAACAGTGAGAAAAGCATATCTTGTTTTTCTTTTATTAATATTATTGGAATATTTCCCCTTTTCCTTGTACGGCCTTTTGGATTGTTTTGGACAATCTACCAATTACGGGATTTCCTTGGAGTTTACTGTTGCAAATGGAAATTTAATTAACTTTCTTAGAGTTATATTTTTGAATTTTACCGTCATTTGATTATTTACCTTTCACCAGACTATCCATTTACGTGTAATCACCTTTTTCTACACCATATTCCCTCTGCTTTACTTTTTATTATCAAGTAAGATCTTTGACTTACTTGCAGTTTCATCAAATACTTTTGTGTGCAAACTCCGATCCCACTTTTATCTAATTCCTACCCTCTGATGAGAAGGAAATTATTTCTTCGAAACTCCGCGCATAAAGGACTATTCACTTATCAAGTGTTCCTTTTCAGATTAAAAATGTTTTTAAACTCTCTTTCAAAGTGTTTTTAACATGTTTTATTAAGTGTTTGCGCTTATATATATATATATATATATATATATATATATATATATATATATATATATATATATATATATATTGGAATAAAATAAATTTCGAAAAGCGACTTAAAGCAATTGTACTATACATCAGAAAAAAAGTAATATATATATATATATATATATATATATATATATATATACATATGCATGTTACTCATAGAGACATTGTGTAGATTCATCACATTCCAAGTAGACTAGCTCCTAGATTTTGTTGATATATATTAAGAGATTGTAATTATTTTACCACGAGGCAGTTACATGTGCAACTCCAATAATTTTATATGACTACTACATACTCGATTTATTTATTTTCACGAATTTTTGCATACTGCTTATACTAGGTAGTGATATATATATATATATATATATATATATATATATATATATATATATATAAAGATACTCTTTTGTCACTATAAACTTACAGTGGTTAATAATAATAATATGCATCGTCAATATTTCTAGACTTGCAGTATTTAAACAGCCAACTATTTAAAAGCGACTGCTACTTACCACTTGATCACGAGACAAACACTTTTAGCAAATTATGTATCGATGTTTTTAAATCTATATAATTATGAAACTCAAATGACCGTGTAACGAGTGATGCCACCCACTTTCCGGTTTATGACATCTGGTTGCGCATGCGCACATAAACATTAACCAAACAGCAACGTAAACCAACACAAATCACCACTTTTACAGAATTTGACCTGCGCACTGAAATATTAACGCTATGATTTCGAAATTGTTATTTAACATGGGAAGAGTTGGTGTGTTTTTTAGCTATTCTGTGTTTTGCAACTAATCTTTATTACCACTCTAATGTCGCCATTTTCTTATAACTGAACAACTTTACCCCGTTGACAAACATGAGAACAATTGTAGTAAAACCAAGGCTGCTGCTACTACTACTACTACTACTACTACTACTACTCTCTGCCCGTCCCTTTTCCTTCCTTCTATTTTATTTTGTGTTTACATTTTATATAAAAAAGAGTTGTGTGAAGACGATGAATTTATTGAACCATTTACTAATCGGTTTCATTATTTGTTTTATTCTATTTAATTTATTTAGGTTTTATTTTTTTGCTTCAGGTTTTATTAATTATTTCTTTAAATTTTAAATTTCTATAACTTGGTTGAAGGATTCTAATATGTGTTTTTCATCTTTATATTTCTCATCGGTATGTTCATGTACATTTTTCTGCTAACTGACTTTCGTCGGCGTTCGATTCGTAGGCAATCATGTTTAATTTTCTTTTTTTGTGCGATTATTCGGAAAATTAAATAAGTTTACAGGGAAAGGAAGGATATTTTTTCATGTTTGAGTGACCCGTCCGTGATTTTTTTATTTTAATATACTTTCATAGAAATGCTTCTCTAATGTAAAAAAAAAAACAAAACTATTTTCTTTACGTCACAAGTGTCACGCTCATGCATGAATTCAATAGCTTATATAACATACAGACCCAACGGGTCACGGATGGTCTAGTAAATAAATAAATTATACTATGCTACATTTTTGTTTATATGAAAAAAGCTCTGAATATCTTACTAATAGTAGCTTGAGACATCATTAACGGCAATGCTTAAGCTGATAAAGGGGGCTTTATATATATATATATATATATATATATATATATATATATATATATATATATATTTATATTAACATACACTAGTGTTTGATGCTTATTCGTCATCAGTGTGGGCGTAGAACCCCTGCCAAGAGATTCGAGTGTAACCAAGAAACTAAGAAAGTTTTGCTGCTAGGCATTTATTTCATGTCCACCAAAGAATTGCGAAAGAAATGAGGGGGATGAAGAACAAGTATATGTAATATTTGAACAAATACATTTCCAATTACAGAGATGTTTAGAGAGAATAAGTGAATTATAAGAATGCAGTGATTAAAGAGAAAGTAATATTGAGAATAGGTGTTCGTTCCCGTGTCAAGAAACTTAGGCAACATATTTTATATTTTTTTCAAATAATTTATTATAAATACATCTGTGTATGAGTATATACATAACTTGTGTATATATTTATCTATTTGTAGACTTTATTAATAATATACAATTAGCAAATGCATTATGCATATGTGTGTTACTCATTATTCAGGGTGACCAGAAAAACGGGCCCCAGCTCTAATTAGGCCCGGTTTCTTAGTGGTTTGTCCGAATGAAATGAAACTTTGGTCATAACAAGTTTATAATATCAGAAACATCACTTCAAACCACTAGGGTCATTGCCCTTTTTTCTCCGTTCCACAGCATATGTTGTAGATGGGCTCCATTTAGCTTTTGTTTTTTGGGGGTCTCTCCCTCTCTCTCTCTCTCTCTCTCTCTCTCTCTCTATATATATATATATATATATATATATATATATATATATATATATATATATACATATGTATAAATATATGCGTACACATACACAGGCACACATATATATGTGTGCAAAACATGTGTCAACAAAACTAAAGATACAAAGATATATGTTATCAATATATTTTATTCCTAGGTGGCTTTCCCCAGGTTACGATTTTGTGAAGCGCTTTTTTGCCTGTTTATGGTGACATTACTTCTTTTGATATATTTTATTTTCTTCGCCATTTTCAATGCCTTCAGTTATATGTGCATTTTTATATTTCACCGCAATATGAGACTATTCCAGCGTACGTGATTTATTTTACTGAAACGCACCTGAAAAAAAAAAACAAAAAAAAAACTGGCACACTGAATTTGGGCACATATTTCCGCACACATTTTTAAGCAACACACAAAGCATATGGAGCAAACAATATAACGTACACATATATACTCGCACATATTCCGATTAGGATGCAGCACAATGCATGAATACACACACACATACGCACATCCATAGAATTAAAACAGTCGCATAAATCACTTTCACATTATTACCTTTTCCATATTTAAAAATATCATGAACAGATATACCTAACACATCTGTACTTATGACTTGATCTGCGCCACCCATACACGAATATACATATACACACATACATACACACATCCAATATATATATATATATATATATATATATATATATATATATATATATATATATATATGTAGTAATGTATAAAATATATATGGCGATTAAGCTACACTGAATATTCTGCGTGTCATCCAACTATAGGATTCGTCAGGCTTACGCGCATAAGCCTGACGAATCCTATAGTTGGATTAAACGCAGAATATTCAGTGTAGCTTAATCGTCATATATATTTTATAAATTACTAACTAGCTCTACCTACGTATTGAGCACTTTTGAAGTAAATACTTAAAGTTTACGCATAAATCTATACTTTCGTATAGTAAATTTATGTGAATAAATGAAATAGTTATATATATATATATATTTATATATATATATATTTATATATATATATATTTATATATATATACACATATATATTAAATACAGCATGCACATATATAAAAATATGCACACACATACATATATATATATATATATAAATATATATATATATATATATATTTATATAAGCACATACAACGGTACACAATTATACGCGGATTTTTAATATTTTAACACGATTCGTTCAGGTCTAACCGAGGACAGTGTCATTCATTTGATCACAGAAATATTTTTTATTATTATGTAAGAGATTATCTAACATGATGAACATTGAGCACTATTTTTCTAGCAATACTATTTACCGAGAGTTTTATTATGAATAATAGTGCATAAACAAAAAAGCAGTATTAAAAAAAATGTGCGAAACATTTTTCCTTTAGAACTTTTTTTTCATCTCTCGTAACCTGGAACTCGTTTATTTTAAAATTCCTTTTTGTTACTCCTTCTAATAATGAATTTTACCAAAATAATACTTTCAGTGAGCAGTAAAAAGAGAAAATTCAGAATACGCTAATAAAACCAAGAGTTTTGTCCAGAAATAATATTATTTTTATATAACGGTGTTCAAAATTAAAGTCAGCCATTCCCAGAAGGCTACTGAAACAGAAAACTAAAATAATGACAAATAATAACACCAAATTTCTACGTCCAAGATTTTTTGTGAGCATTGAAAATTAAATAAAATAAAATGAAGCTACTTATTGAGCACAGAATAAAGGTAAGTCACCTTTGGAACACATTTGCAACAACGTGTTTTAATTCTCCCTTTCTTGTTGAAATATTGTTTTCTTAAGTGCTCAGAGAACACCGGAATATTATTTCCGTAAGTGCTCGGAGAACACCGGAATGCAACTGGAAGCAGTTTTTAAAATATATGAAACCTCCAGAGCACTGCAAACATAATTTAATTATTTATTTCATATTAAAAATATCCTTAACTACAATTTATTTTATTGTTTATTGTACGATTTTTTTTTGTCCACTACGGATTAGTCTTGCTCGTTTTCATATTGGCACAATTCTGTACATCAGGTGTATGCAACTCATTCCACCCGAGTACTGGTATAATAATGGATTGCGTGCCTGACGATGGCTACTCATCAAGTATCAAGACGAATTACATATACAGATCCGTGTCAACTTAAATATTTAAAACCATAATGAACATTAATTTTGCGAAACCAGAAAAAACTAAAAACTTAAAAAATATTTAACAGACAAGTTTACCTCAAAGAACGTCAAAATACGAAAAACTGAAAAAAAAAACAACCGAAGTGAAATGGATGGCATATGACGTATATGTTTAGAACAGTTACTGAAAATTGAACTACAAATAAATTGTATACAGAAACACTGAAACGAAACGTATTTACTCAAATGTACAAGTACAAACAATTGCAAGCATATGCACGTACGTTTGTGCACATGCGATACCATCCACATATTTGAGGCGGGTATATATTAGCAGGTATGTTTATCCGCCGTCAAACTTATGCTACCTCGCATGCGAGTCAATTTCTGTTTTCGCTTTATCATTTCTTTTGCGACTGTTGTCATTTAATTTATTCAAGGGAGATAGCAGAAAAAACTAAAAACTTAAAAAATATTTAACAGACAAGTTTACCTCAAAGAACGTCAAAATACGAAAAACTGAAAAAAAAAAACAACCGAAGTGAAATGGATGGCATATGACGTATATGTTTAGAACAGTTACTGAAAATTGAACTACAAATAAATTGTATACAGAAACACTGAAACGAAACGTATTTACTCAAATGTACAAGTACAAACAATTGCAAGCATATGCACGTACGTTTGTGCACATGCGATACCATCCACATATTTGAGGCGGGTATATATTAGCAGGTATGTTTATCCGCCGTCAAACTTATGCTACCTCGCATGCGAGTCAATTTCTATTTTCGCTTTATCATTTCTTTTGCGACTGTTGTCATTTAATTTATTCAAGGGAGATAGCAAATGTGTATCCATTATTTTACGTCTAATATAGACAGGGTAACTCTTGTGAAAGATAACAGGTAGATATCTTATTATTTTATGCAGTGTGAAGTAGTATTATAGAAAATGAGACATGAAAAAAAAAGCATTTCATCTTTCGGTATTGAGAAGTGTTGACATATCTGCATATTTACATCAAATAAAAAGTGTTGAATACACACACAAATAATATAATAGAATGTTTATTCAATTGGGGTTATTATGCATGTTTTTAATGTTTTATTTAGTTTGTTGATTGTTGGAGTCGAAGATTTCGATCTCATTTTTTTTTAAATTTAATCATGTTAAACATGTCATTTTAAAAGTGTCTAATGCTGAAATAACAGGTCGGTATTTCATAGATTTTAATTTATAAAATGTTGCGTATTTTCTATTGGATATGGTGTTTCGGCGGATCCATATTAGTTGATGTTAGCTTTTCAGGTGCTTAATATAACTTTCTCCAAAGGGTGTCAGTGAAAAAATGTCCAACAGATTCTTTTAATGAACGGATTTATATCTTATATCATGACCAAATTATAAGATTTTTGATTTGAAATAGCGATGTTTGTCGGTGAAAATGTGATTTTTCTCTCTTTCAAATATTTTTTCAAGGTTTAAGTATAGTCAAAAGCTTAAATATGAGGAGCAGAATATTCTGTGAAAATAGTTTCATTCACGTATATATTTTTTATGTATATCAATAATTATTAAAGCTCAATGAAATTACAGAGCATATTATGAATAACTGACAACAGTCTATATTAGGAATTTAATGATGTTGACTAACTTACAATGTATTCCTTTAATTAAGTTGACTATTACAATTCTTGACAATATTTGCTTCATAGCCCAAAATCAACGACTTAATAAATCAGTTTATTTATTTAACCATAAACTCATCAGAAAAAAATAGCAACAAAATAAAATAAATATAATAATAATTTATAATTGGATATAAGGATAAAATGAATTATAATATGTTAAATAACAAAAAATATGTTACAATTAACTATTCATCTGATTATTACAATATAATTTAGACTCTCGATAAGGAAAACTCACACACACACACACGCACATATATATATATATATATATATATATATATATATATATATATATATATATATATATATATAATATTGTATCCATGTCATAAAATCTGGAATATATACTTTTGTCATTCAGTCATTATATATATATATATATATATATATATATATATATATATATATATATATATATATATATATATATATATCATATATATATATATATATATATATATATATATATATATATTCCTATGAATTACTTATTTGTAACTATTTGACTGAAAGATATATATATATATATATATATGTGTGTGTGTGTGTGTGTTTTTATGTTTAGATGCATATATATCGTTCAGTCAACTAGTTATAAATTATTAGTATATATATATATATATATATATATATATATATATATATATATATATATATATATATATATATATATATTTATATATATATAACATAAAAAGTAGTTATAAAAATATGATAAATCATCAAATCGAAATTTTTACGGATTGCACGTTATTATTTCATGAACGTTTGTTCTCATCTTAAATGTGTTTTTCGGTAATAATTATATCAATTTCATGGATTTTTATGAAAATTAAACTAACCTTTTAAAGATCTCTCATAAAAATCACTCCTATTAATAAAAAATAAACAAAAATAAACTATTCTGCCGTCGACGTATTACATGTGCAATGTCTCTACTTGTATGACAATTACTATCGAAACTTGTATTAAAGGAACGCTCACGGAGTGAACTTACTGATCTCATACCTCTTTAACATTATAAACTTCGCCAAAGTTTACTCGCACCAAATTTTCAGCCATTTTGTGTAAATGTTCAAACATGCCGGTAATTTATACGATACAGTTTTTTTTTCTTTTGAACAGCTTAGTAATGGATGCTACATGTGTCGTCTAATTTGAACCATTTCTTTCTGCAAGACTCCGTTGATAATGTCTTATGTAAATTTGCGTTCAAACCACTTAATGCTAATTGTATTCTTTGATGTAAAAATGTAA
The DNA here is from genome assembly GCF_053919585.1 of Euprymna scolopes. Classification (NCBI taxonomy): domain Eukaryota; kingdom Metazoa; phylum Mollusca; class Cephalopoda; order Sepiida; family Sepiolidae; genus Euprymna; species Euprymna scolopes. The sequence goes on along the minus strand of NC_136503.1, from coordinate 59,133,976 downwards.
AACGATGTCTGCCAGTGCATGATATTTTTTTTCATACATCTTCAATATAGTAGCAAGACCTGACAAAAGGTAAAAGTGTGGGAATATAAATCCACCTACTGAAAGAAAAGTCGGAATGTAAAATGCACATATAAAGAAAAGAACAGTATAGACTAGCGAAATTTGCCCTGAAATCCCCATCAGCATTCCCCGGTCAAGCATCTTCATGCAACAAGCGATATACTTTCCCTTATTGAAACGTGTGGCAAGGCCTGGAATGTGGACATCCTAGGAAATATCAAGGCTGGGTGCCTCAGATCCTGGCCAGTCATCTGCCAGACAGATTGTCAAGAATGGAATCTTTATTTGTAAAGTCTACCCAGGCCCCAAGCACCGAGCCAACAAGATGGATTATCCTTTGTAATTAGCGCGTAGATATCTACTTGCTAACCACCTCAGCAAGACGTGACACTAGGACATGGAATCAGGAAAGTTAAGCAAGCATACTTAAAGAGTGGAACTTTTGCTTAGCAACAATTGTCTTGGCATCCCATTCAGCATTCTCCAGTCGGAGAGCCTCAGTCAGCAGGTGATGAACTCCCCCCCCCTGAAAAGGCCTGAAAGGGTTGACAATCTAGGTAATACTCGAGCGCCGTTCCTCAGTCCGAAAGGTGCTGGGCCTCTCGGGATGATTTTCCAGAACGGATTCTTGATGGTACATTCTACCTAGTCTTCAACCAACAGAAGCAGAAACGACACTCATCCTCTATAAAAGCGGGTAGATATTTTCTTGCTGCTCACCTCGGGAAGGTCTGACAAAAAGTCAGGAAATTGTGGATGTCAGGAAAGCGCCCCGATAAGGAGTTGCACTCTTGCCTAGCAAAAATTGTTTGGGTGTCCCCAGAACTTTTTCACGTAACTTACCTTACTGAAAGAAAATCTTATTTAATAAGAGAAAGAAAGAAAAATGATGTTTTAATACAAACTAAGTACGTTTATTAAAACACACATTTATTAACTAAATACTTTGATTAAAAATACTTCGATAGAAATTAAATACTCCGAATAAATATAAATATTATCATAATACATAAATTTCCTGATAACAAAATGCCCGGATTAAGAATGATTTAGTTAACGTAAATACCTTTATGTAAAGAAAATGCTCTGATTCAAAAATAAAAATGAAAAACAAAATAATTACGCTGGGAGAAAAGATCCTATTAAAAATTAGTCTGAAAGCTGAATAAAACAAATACTACCTTGACAAATAAAGAAATGTCCTGGTTTAAAAATATACTGAAACCTAGAATTATTTGATCTTGTAATATAATTAATTTTCGTGAGTTAATCATCATATAATGTTTTAGTAGAACTTATTTTAGCCTTTATGTATAAGAAGAGGTATTATGCTACATCTAATATATAAACGGTTGTATGTCTATAGGTCTGTCTGTCTCCATATTTTCAAAATCTATCTCCACCGAAACAAAATATCGCAAAGCAGCGCTAAGGGGATCAATTGTAAAAAAATGTTTTTCAGGGGTCAAAAATGGGTAAACATTGTAAAATTCGTTATACATCGCGTGCATTTATTTTAGTTTATTTTGAATTCTTTGTGTTCATATAATTTATGTTTGTATCAGTTTGGTACAATGGTAACGCTATTTTCTTTGAATGCTAGAGTTTCGTGTTCGATTCTTGCTGATGACACCCAAATTATTTTTTTAAAACTTTTGAAATCACGACTCTATAAAAATATATACGAAATTTGGACAAATAAAAATATCATAATTAAGCCTACTTTACGCCCGGGAAGAGCCGACCCTCTCCCAGTTGTAATAGAAACAAGACGTCCCAGATACTGTTTATATAGACATGTGTATGTGGGTATATATACATACATACATATATATATATATATATATATATATGTGTGTGTGTGTGTGTGTGTGTGTGTATATATATGTATATATATATATATATATATATATATATATATATATATATGTGTGTGTGTGTGTGTGTGGGTGTGCTTGGCTTAATCGCAGCTATCAATTACGGATATACTAGTAGCTTTCGTATGTATCAAACTATACACATACTAGGAACCAGTATGCATTCTTACCAGGGAGCTATGAGAAGAGACTTCGTAATTGATACTTCAAATTATCTAAACAGACGTAGACCTCTTATTTACAGTGCAGTCTCTATAGCTCTTGGTTATACACAGACATACACACATGTGTATATATATATATATATATATATATATATATATATATATATATATATTTATGCGTGTATGTATGTGTGTTTGTGTCTCTGTGTGCGCTGCGTGAGTTTGTGTCTGCTTTTATGTGTAAGCATTTGAAATATAAGGAAAGTAATTGACGAAAAAAATATTCGTAATAAAATAAGATTCACTGTTCCGTAAATTAACAGTGCCGCTCCTGGAACAGTTCATCCTCAGGTTGACGACGAAAGTTTGATAGGCAGACGACCAAATTTACCATGAAGAAGTAAGGACGCGTCTTACACCGAGTAATGACATTCATAAAAATAAAATTATTCTTAATGTCATAAATATAATTTTATTTTCAGAATGGCCTTCGAGGTAGGAGATTTTCTGATTGAAAAAAAAAGAAAAGAAATATCCAATCACCAGGACAACTTTAACAATTAAGTAATCGCCTTTTAAAAGAATGTTATCATACTTGTTAATAAATATGGGTAAAAAAAAGAAAAGTACTTCAAGAATTCGCCTTTAGCGACTGTTTAAATACATTTAATCAACTGAGAACGATAGAATTGCGGTCTCGTAAAGGATGCATATCTTAAGGATCAAAATGATAATCAGAAAATTACAGATTACAATCAGTAACTGACCCCCCCTTAAATAGAAGCCGTAGCCAAGCGTGAATATATATCTTTATTCAATTCTTTAATTTTACGGTTTCGCTATTACACAATACTAATTCTAATAAACATACTCACAGTGTTATGCCTTTATTCTGTTATGAAATCTAATTCATAAAACTCATTTGTATGTCTGTCTTTCTAGCTGTCCGTCTCCATATTGTCAAACTCTATATCTAGCGATACTAAAAGTCGCAGAGCGGCGCTAGGAGCTCCGAACGATTCAATTTTTATGGGTTGAGCTTTATGGGTCATTAGCCGGTTAAAATAGTTTTAAGGGTAACAATTGAAAAATTTGTTGTGCATTTTGTCTTAGTTTATTTTAATCAGTTCACTTGTGTGACACGTTAGTACAGAAATGACGTCACCAGTTTTGAATTCTCCAGTTTTGCTTACGATTTTGATTTTAGCTGATGGAACACAAATAGTTTTGTTTTTCCTTGGGAAATCACGACTTAATAATAATTTATATGATGCCTTCGTTCAGTCTCGAAAGACAAAAGTACCCCCTGTAGGGGCAGGTGCGCATGGAATTGTGAGGCAACGGTTACGTAATTCCAAACACATCTCTCTTGAATTAACACTGCTTTAGTCCAGTGGCAAGGAGAAGTCCAGGACGACTGGGAACTATGCCGAGATAAACGGAGAGAACATACACCACCTGGAAGTCTCAAATGATTACCCATTTTAGTACTGACCAGATCCAACGTTGCTTAACTTCGGTATTCAGGGGAAGCCGGTGTGTCAATGTGATTACGCCGTAACTCATATGAAATCTGGACAAATGAAAATATCATATTTAAGAAAAAGTTTACGACCGAGCAAATTCAATCCCCCCTCCCGCTACTTAATACATATTGTATTGAATAGTCAATTATTATGGCCGATTACATTTTTCAGTTATCTCATTCTGTCTTTTATTGTCTATGTTATATAGCCAGGATCTGTATATACGTGTGCGCTGTATGCGTGTGGAGCTGTGACTTACTAGTGTTTGATAAACGTATGTGTCGTATCAATAATCTAAACCTGTATATATTTGTGTCTAAATAAAAATTTTATCTATACAGATTTTATTACACTATTACAGGTATAAGACAATTGTTTCTTGCAATGTTTCCTCACGTATAAATTGCATTTTTTTAAATTCACAAGCTCTGACAATCAGGTTTTAGTACGGTGTATTCTTATTCTTGGCGTAGGTGTTGACTTGAATCTGAAATCATAAAAAAATAATCAGTCATCTCATAAGATGTATAGCAGTAATATACTTTATTGATAAACGTCTACGGCAGTTTTAAATGCATGTACAAAAAACGCCCGGTAACTTATTGAAAGACCCTCGTCGTTGTCTACATTATTTCCCATGTATTTTCCCTCTTGATTGTGTATATTTTTATAGTCATTTTTGGGCTAATTTGCTGCACTCCCTTATTATGTGTTTTATTCTTAATTCCCCTGTCCCTAGTTTTGATTTACTATTGTGGGTCTTGACGATACTTGCTTTAATGCTTTTTTATATCACATTAGGCCGTGAGGCTTTTATAAGGGATTCATTACCATGCATCGATTTCCTTTTTGTATCCTTCTTTAAGTGTATAGGTTTGTTTCATTTTTTACCACTAATATTAATTGCCCCCTTGCGGCAACTCATGCAAGTCGGATATGTTAGCCACTATGGCGAATTTACTTTTACACGCGATAAAAACGATCGAACATTGGTCGGCCAAATGAAAAAGATGAATCGCAAGAGAACCATCTAGAAATTACCCGCGCTGTTCAACGAACATGCATAAAGTTTCTGCCAGATTATACCAGTATATATGACTTAATTTCCTCCTTTCTGGTGTCATGTAAAATATTTAGCTGTGAACATTATTCTTTGAAAAGGATAGCGTTTTCTTCCGGCCATATGTTTTTTTTTTCGATTATTAGATAATAATCATATGAAGGTCTAAAAAATGCATACTAAAGCATAGTTCCATGTAAATAAGTAAGGATTGTGTGAAATTCGCAAAAATAGGCTTAAAATCTATGAGAACCTATGGAAAAGGAACTTATTTAAACACATAAAGTAACTTCTGTATAATAATAAAGATAGAAATATACATTAAATTAAAAAAGCTCCATAAAGTATATACTGCTTAATTTACCAGCTATGTAATTGCTTGAACACGTGCATCCGTTAAGCTTTCATTTCATAGTTGCCGATCACGAATGGTTTTGTCTTGAATTGTCACACATTCCAAATAGCGTCAGGTAATTTGTCAGTATGAGTTAAGATTTTTTTTTTAAAGTTTTATTCGCATTATATATCATATGGTTTCAAAATCAATAACTTTTACTATTATTTTTTCTCGCTCGGTTTTAGCGTTAAGATATTATTTGAAAGAAAAAAACTAATATAGGAAAACTAAGAATAATATTGTATGATATACAAGTAAATAAACTAGGTGTAGACACAAAAAAGTACTTCGCTAAAGTTGACTATTTGCGTGTTTTATGTTTATTTTATTGCATTGAACAAAAAGAAAATTATATTAAAAAAAACATCATTACCTTTCCGGACTTTGCATTTTCAGTTCAAATGCGTTCTTCCTTTCATATTTTGAGTCTGTGTTTTTTTATAATTAAAGTATAGATAAATGTTCAAATAAGCACAAACTGTTAACGCTTATTTGTTGTAGGAAAGCATTTGTTGATTTGGACAAGTATAATCTTCTCCAGTTCTTCTGTAGAGGAAATACATACTTCAGTTTAGATTGGAATTGGAAAGAATTTTTTAAAAAATTACATTTTAGACACAGGATTTCTTATTTATGCTTACAGTATTATATATATATATATATATATATATATATATATATATATATATATATATATATATATATATATATATGCCAGCAGTTCAGTCCGGCTTTGCTCAGGCCCTATGTACTGTTCACAATTTGCCCTATCCGTTAATACATTTTCTGTAAGTTTTCAAGTGTTTAGATCAAAATCCGTTTGAGTCATTTCTTAGAGATTGCCGAGGTCATTGTTTTAATTTGACCCAAATGTTAACCCCTTAACATTTATTATTTTGTTCTCAAGTTCACATTCAAAGTGTTACTCATGTCCAAGTAACCTACATCTAAAACCTCAAGTACTTGAGCCAAAATTGGCGGAGGAATATAGAACGTGCAAAGGTCAACTCTCTCAACTTGGCCATTTTGGCCGCCAAATTGTTGCCCCTGATTAAAATGCTTAGCACATGTCTAAATACCCGTTGTGCATAAATTCGAAATCGGCTAGACACCGCATAACTCAGATCTTTTGAACTTCTACTCCTTGTAAGATAAATATTTTGAACCCGAACCGAGTTAAAAGCTTAGTCTATTTCTGAATACCCATTATATAAAATTTCAGATGAAAAGAGCAGAAATTGGCTTAGTAATTTTGTAGAGACCGCAGAGGTAAAACCATATTTTTTAAATTTGACCCCAATTTTGACCCCTTAACATGTATTTTTTGGGCTCAAATCAAATTAAAAGTTGGATCTATGTCCAAGTAACACCCATTTAAAATTTAATGAACCCTAAATTGAGGGAGGAATTTTCAATTGTCAAATCGTTTAACTTTGACCCCTGGGCAGCTAAAATTCGTGCGGAAACCCAATTAAAAGGATTTTATCCAAATCTCTATAATCATTATGTCAAACTGATGTCTCTAGACCGGAAATTGACACAATTATTTTGTAGGATAGTGTCCACACACGGACGGATATTTTACTCTCTCTGTCTGTATATCTCTCTCTCTCTCTCTATATATATATATATATATATATATATATATATATATATACTCAGTAAGAAAATATTTTCAAAAGGCATTGATTTCAATTTAATTGTCATGGTTTTGCCATTGCCTATGACCTCACTAAGATTGTTTATGAACCCACCCGTGTGCCCGATACACCTGATCAATATGCAAGCCCTCTAGGCCTTTTCCTCACAACTTCCCTTGAGCTGTGTTCATGTTCCGTTCTATCTCCTCTGGGATCCTCTGACCACTCCGTTGTATCAGTTAAGATAAACATGAAATGTAATAAGTCCCCAGACGTATACCTCCACTGTACTGCATACCGATACTCTATGGCTGACTGGGATATCTTCCGTACATTCATATCTGATCTACCTCTGTATTCCATGTTAAAAAGGGATGTGTAGTCTATAGTATCAGACATGACAGAATGGTTAATTGTAGGCATAGACCAATTCATACCATCTAAAAAATTCCAAGGAAAACCTACCAGCCAGCTATGGTTCTCCCCAGAATTTGCTGCTGCCATCGCGCACAGAAGTCACTTTTTCCATAGCTACCAATGTAATAGATGAGACTAAAGCTCCATTCAGGATTGCCGGAAACCGCTGTAAAATAGTAATAAAAATGCAAGAGAGCAATATGCCCAGTCTGTTAAATCGTAAGTAGCTGATCACCGGCTTGGTTCCCTCCAGTTTTGGCAAATAACAAATACCATCCTTAACAGAAGTGTGCGTTCTATCCCAACCATTATCAATCGACCAGAGGTGATTTCGTCAGCTTCAGGCAAGGCCAAACTATTTGCAAAGAACTTTGCAGCTAATTCTACCCTATATTTCCTCCTATAACAGAGAACACGCTAGGTAACATACAAATATATATGCATGAGGTCGCCAAGCTAATCCAGAACCTTGATTCCAGTAAAGCAATTGGCCCTGACGGCCGCCCAATTATAGTGCTAAGAAAGCTTCAACCAGAACTTGCTCCCATACTTACGAAACGGTTCAAGCGTTGCCTTACAGAGAAGTGCTTTCCAATACCCTGGAAAAGTTCATCAGTATGCCCTGTATTTAAGAACTCAGGTGATAAGTCATCTCCCTTTCAGTACAGACCAATAAGTCTCCTGAGTGTCATGAGTAACTTGCTGGCATCCATATAAAATAGAGAAATAATCAACCACCTCAGAGGAAATAACCTTCTTAGTGATACGCAATAGTGTTTCCGCTCTGCAAGATCTACAGCGGATGTGCTAACGGTTATATCACATAGGATTAGTGAATCTCTTGACAAAGGTTTCATTTCCAGGGCAATTGCTCTTGACATATCGAAGGCCTTCGATAAGGTATGGCATAAGGGCCTACTTTACAAGATTTCCAGCTACGGTATAACTGGAAATGTTTTCTCAATTATTAAATCTTTCTCTCCGATAGGCTCATAAGAGTAGTGGTTGATGGACAGAAATCAGAGGCCCACAGTATTAATGCTGGAGTCCCTCAGGGGTTCATCATGGGCCCAACTCTCTTCCTGATCTACATCAATGATGTCTCAAAACACATACTTAAATCATTCGTTGACATCTATGCCGATGACACGACCATCTATGGCAACACATCAAAGGTCGTAAATGAAAATATTCTCTCTCATTTTCTCTCCTCTGATCTTGAGCGCGTGGTAAAATGGGTGAAGAGATGGCTGGTAACTTTTAATGACTCCAAAACTAAGCTTCTATCTTGACATCATCAACGCTCTGATCCCCATCTGCCATCAATTGAAATGGATGACTCTCGTCTTGGGGAGGCTCCATGTTTTTACAAGCTTCTGGGTTTGACCTTTATTCCTGATCTGAAATGGAACACATACATCAAATCTGCTGCCAAGGACGCTGGGAAAATGGTGGTATCCTTCTACCGCTCCAGAAGATATATCACTACTGATGCAATTCTCTATTTGTATAAAAGCCAAGTACGTCCAAGGATGGAGTACTGCTGCCACACCTGGGCAGGAGCTGCTAAAAACAGCATATCCTGCCTTGGCAGAGTACAAAATAGATTTTGTGGTTTAGTGGGGGTGTCCTTTTCTCTTCCCTGCAACTTCTCTCCCAAAGAATAGATTCAATGAGCAAAGCTTCTTTCTTAGAACTGTACGCCAATGGAACTCTCCCGCTTGCCTGTTTCCCACCTGACTACAACTTGGACGTCTTCAAATCCAACATAAACAAACTCCTGACAAACCGTCTCCTTAAGTAATACATTCTATCAAAACCCCCAATACTAATGATTACTACAATACTATCTCATTGATTACTGTACATGCATTAACCCTTAACCCTGAGTGGCCTTCAGGCCTTTATATGTGGTGACCCCCATGTAAAAACCAATTTACGCATCCAACATTATAATTTTACCGGCTATATTCATTCCAAAAAAGAACAGTAAGAGAATAATATATTGTTCATGACTAATAATTATCTGACGTTTAAATTCCTACCCACGATTTCATACCGCTATATACATTTGAATGCCAGCAACATTTTTCCTTCTGAAATAGAACATTTATTCATTTAAAGTTACGGACATATTTTATTGGTAATTTATATTCTGCAAATTTATCATCTCGAAAAAGGAAAAATCTTTATTAAGATATTAATTTCTTTGTTGTCTTGTCGTTATATATATATATATATATATATATATATATATATATATATATATATATATATATGCTTATGGCTAATAACTTTTTACATATACAGACACTTCTATTTCATGTTTTCACTACCATCAGTGCAGTATATTATGATTGCCGCTTGTGAAAGTGTTCGTAACCGACTACAAACTGTCTTTGAGTCAAATTGTAAGGAACTTACACACACACACACACACACACATATATATATATATATACACTGATATGAGAAAAATAGACACTATGATACATATATTATTTAATATTTATATGTATTTATTTATATTTTCAGATAAGATTAGTGCTTAAATAACTTGGAGTATCTTATTAAAATTTCATCTATAAACATTGAAACATGCCAAAGAACAAATTAGTATCAGACGTAGAAAATATGTCTGCGTCATACATTTGAAAACAAAGGGGGCGAAGAAAGAAAAAAATAGGTATATTAGAGATTACCGGCCACAGGTGTGAAATTCATGTGTTAGAAGACCGAAAGATAGAGATAGAGGGAGAGGGAGAGTGAGAGAAAGGAGAGAGAGAGAGGGAGAGAGAGAGAGAGAGAGAGAGAGAGAGAAGGCAACATATTGTCCAAAGAGTGAAGAACCACAAACATTTAAGTGTAAGTACACATACACACAGAGACTATATATATATATATATATATATATATATAATTTGAGGTTGCTATTTTCCAAAGGTAGTGTAACCAGTGTAGTATAACGGGGTTCATACAAGAGTGATCAATACAAATGTAGAGCAGGTTACATTTGTCTTTACATAAGCAGTAGTTTGTTTCTACACAGTCATGAACATGTTTCGATCTGCTAGTACCTACTTACTAGTTTGTAAATACTAGTAGACTTAAACATGCTCATGACTGTGTAGCAACAAACTACTGCCTATGTAAAGACACACACATATATATATGTGTGTGTGTGTGTGTGTGTGTGTGTGTGTGTGTGTGGCATCCGTCAGTCGAAACGACTATGGATCAGCGCCGTATTAAGATGTTGCCTGTATGCATTCTTTTGTGTGACTGTAGAGACCAATTCTTGATTTGCATAGTCTTCCACAGCCTTTACATACGAAGGTTGTTATGCAATTTGCCGCTTCGTCCGGCTGTTCCGCCTGTACACTAGCTCTTCTCCTAGCCCTCTTTGCAGCGTTTTCAACATGGAGGGTCCTCTCGCTGATGATAATCCCCTGGCGTATCATTTTCCTCCAGGCAGTTCTGTCAGCTGCAGAGGCTTCCCATGTATTCCTGTCCACCGAGAAGGCCTTCATGTCACGCTTGCAGACATCCCTGTAGCGAAGATGGGGTCGCCCCCTCTTTCTTGAGCCTGAGGCAAGCTCACCATAGAGAAGGTCTTTAGGGATGCGCCCATCATCCATCTTGCGCACATGGCCCAGCTAGCGAAGACGTCGCTCACGCAGTAGTGAGTAAATTGATGGGATGCCCGCTCTCTGCAGAACATCAGTATTACTCACTCTGTCCTGCCATGTGATACCAAGTATCCTACGTATACACCTCATATGGAAGACCTGGAGTTTCCTCTCTTGTGTTGAGTATGTAGTCCAGGATTCACTCCCATACAGTAGAACACTGAGGATGCACGCTCTGTAGACGGTCATCTTGGTGGAAGTGGTAAGGTGTCTGTTTTCCCAGACTCTTTTAGTTAGTTTAGAGAGGGTTGTGGATGCCTTTCCAATCCTTTTGTTTAACTCCACGTCCAATAAGAGGGTGTCTGAAACAGTGGAGCCTAGATATTGAAACTGGCGTACGACCTCTTGTGGTGTGCCTTGGATTGTGATGCTGGGTGGGGAGGCGGTTGCTTGTCCCATGACTTGGGTTTTCTTCTGGCTGATGGTGAGACCGAACAGGCTGCAAGAATTAGCAAACATGTCCATCAGTCTTTCAAGACCATCTTCCTGATGCGATGCTATAGCTGCATCATCGGCAAACAGCATGTCTCTTATCCGAACTGTCCTGGTCTTTGTCCTGGAGCGGAGTCTGGCGATGTTGAAGAGACCACTATCTGACCTGGAGTGCAAGCAGATATCATCCGTTGTGTTCTTGATAGCATGCTTCAGGAGTAGGGAGAAGAAGATGCCAAAGAGTGTTGGGGCCAACACACAACCCTGTTTGACACCACTCCTCACCCCGAACTCAGCAGACATGCCACCGTTAAATTGCACAGTGTTCCTCATGCCATCATGAAAGGATCTTATGATGCTGAGGAGGTTTGGTGGACATCCAATCAGTGGGAGAATTTTGAATAGTCCATCTCTGCTCACGAGATCTAATGCCTTGGTCAGGTCTATGAAGGCAACATACAGAGGCTGGTTTTGCTCTCTGCCCTTCTCTTTCAGTTGGCGTAGGGAGAAGATCATATCAATTGTTGATCTCTCTGAACGAAAGCCGCATTGAGATTCTGGGTAGATGCGGTCGGCAAGAACGTGTAGTCGCAGTAATACTATACGTGCGAATAGATTGCCAACGAAGCTCAACAATGAGATACCGCGATAGTTGTTGCAGTCACCGCGGTCCCTATGTGTTTTGTAGAGAGTGATGATATTTGCGTCTCTCATGCCCTGAGGCACTGAGCCTTCTCTCCAACACTGTATCAGAAGACTATGGAGGGGGTCAAGACGGCTAGCCTTTCCATTTTTTAAGACCTCTGCTGGAATATAGTCCTTTCCTGAGGCTTTTCCTGATGGCAGTCTGTCTATTGCCCAGGATAGTTCTTCTATGGAAGGCTCCTTCTCATGCATCAGCAGTAGACGATCAATGGCATCCAGGGCGGACTGATGTGCCATGTTTTCCCTGGAGTAAAGCTCGGAGTAGTGTTCAACCCATCTGTCATGCTGTTTAACTTTGTCTAGTATGGGTTCACCCGATTTAGACTTCAGTGAAGCAGTTTTGTTAATTATGGGTCCTGTAGCTCTCCTGATCCCGTTATACATATTTTTTTATATTTCCTGTATCAGCTGCATGCTGGATAGACTTGAAGAGATCCATCCAGTAGTTGTTTGCAGATTCTCTTACAGCCTTTTGAACTGCTCTTTTGGAAAGCCTCAGTGCAGCCAGCGATGTAGGAGATGGGTTGGCCTTGTATGAGAGCAAGGACAAACGCTTTGCCTTAATCAGAGGGTTGAGGGTAGCAGAGTTGGCATCATATCAGTCATTGCGTTTGCTACCTTTTCTCCTCCCAAAGACTTTGAGAGCTGCAGAGTGGATGGCATTTTTCAGTGTTCTCCACTGTTCAGATGCAGTCCGGGTGTTATTTCCTTTGAAGGTGGAGGTTAACATCTCGTTGAATTTCGGACTGCGATCTGAGTATGTGGTCTTGCTAACATCAATACGGGCAACACCCTCCTGTTTAGTGTGGTAGACATCTGTGGGTTGAAGTTTTACTCTACTGCATATTAGGGAATGATCCGTATCACAATCAGCACTGTAGTAGGCTCTAGACATCAGAACATGTTTGAGGTACCTTCGTCTAGTAATGATTAGATCGAGCTGGTGCGAACGCTCTGATCTAGGATGTCTCCAGGACACTCTGTGATGCGGTCTGGCAGCAAAGAATGTGTTGGTAATGCAGAGGTCATGGTAGGCACAGAGTTCTAGATGGAATAAAACTTATTTTTATTTTCCGAGTCTACACTAAAACTCTAATTTCTCAGTTATTTTGTGAGGTATAATTTGTAATGCAATGCGCTTAAACCTTGTTAGTGCAAAAACAAAATCAATTCTACTAAATATCTTCAAATCTTACAGGAAGTTCTCCTTCAATATTTTCAAGTTTTAAAATAAGCCACCTTAATCCTATATTTATGGGAGACGAAGCTTCTTATGATTCTACAAGCGCGACAGAACATAGGTTTTGCCAACTTGGGATAAATAAACTCCAGGACCAAGTATATGAATCCATTAAAAACGTTGAGGTATATTAGGCCGAAACCTTCACAGAACAAAAGGAAGCAATCTTCTAAGCATGATCTTTTACCATTATTGCGTCAGTCACGGTATGAAATTCCTTAACATCAATTGATCAAAAGCATGCCAAGAAGTGTCTTCGTATAAAACCAGTAACGAGAATGTCAACTAAGTAATAGCTATAAAAATTGTAACACTTTATTTGTAATTTTTTTCTATAATTTTTGTTTATTTTTTTCTATTAGTGTCAATTCTTAATGCCTCTCTCTCTCTCTCTCTCTCTCTCTCTCTGTATATATATATATATATATATAAACATGTTTTGAGATGACCATATTCATGTCTGTATGTATATATATATATATATATATATATATATATATATATATATATATATATATATGTTTTGAGAAAGATAGAAAAAACGAATTAATTTATTAAAATAATCAACGTTTCGTCCTTATTTCAGAGGATATCTTCAGGATATTGAAGTAAAAATGCAAGAAAAGAAAAAGTCATGGATCATACGAAAAAGAGAACAGTTTTTGAATCCTACCCATGTCGGGAAGGACAAACATATGTGTGCGTATGGGAAAGTTGGGCTGTTCAATGTCTATATATACACTTTTAAAATTCGTTAAATAAATATGTACTCTTTTTTGTAAACTAATTCATTTTGTTGAAATATTTAAGGAAAAACGGTTAGCCAGGAACTGTTTTGATAATTTGTTGTTGATTATTATTTTCCCTATGCTAGGGGCTAAATGGTAGAAACCTTTTCTTTGCGTAATAGTATTAGTATTTAATATTAGTGCTGATTCTAAAAGTCTTCTTTTAGCTCTATCTATCACATATTTAATAATTTTCGCATGATCTAAATTAAATGAGTCATCGTGTTCTGCACAATGGCAAAAGAGTGCATTTAGGGCGTTACCATTCCTAATATCTCTTCTGTGTTCGTAAAATCTTAATTTCAATTTTCGCTGTGTTTCACCTATGTACGCTTGTTGACAGTTGTTACATGGGATGGAATATATACCAGCGTCGGGTGTGAGAGTTTTGGGAGAGTGCTTGGTAGTTTTTAATGTCTGTTTTATTGTTGTGGAAGTTGTTTGTATCAAGTGAAAACCAAGTCTATTAAGAGTGTCGTAGTTTTTAGTATTTTAAGTGTGGGTGGGAATTAACAGATGGCTGTTTAATAGTGAGGTATTTGTTTTAATTTTTCTGTCCGTTTATATTATAGTGTATTTTCATAGCTTTCGAAAATTATTAAATACGTGATAGACAGAGATAAAAGAAGACTTTTTGATTCAGCACTAATATTAAATACTAATTCTATTACGCAAAGAAAAGGCTTCTACATAAAACATAACGTCAACCACCGCTGGTATTTTAATTTTTATATATATATATATATATATATATATATATATATATATATATATATATATAAACATATATATACATATATATATATATCCTTTATAAACCCATCCTTTATACATATATATGTATATATATGCATATATATATCCTTTATATACCCATCCTTTATATATATATATATATTTATATATATATATATATATATATATATATATATATGGAGATGCTAATACTGCTTTACTTTTCATATATATATATATATATATATATATATACATATATAATGTTTAATGATCCACATATTGTTGCACGAATAATTCACATGATCTTACCTAGCATTTACTTCCTTGTTGTCGCATGCGTTAAGAGTTGTATTGCTCTGCCCATTCAATTAGATGGATTGCAGTGGCAACCTGAAGCCAATGACTAGCATGATGTATGGGCAAGCATTTAATCTTTCTGGCGTGAAGGCTGGATTTGTTATTCGATCTCATTATGTGTCATGACCGACGCCGTAGCTTGTATTGAATATCAATCGCAGCCTTGTACTGGATTTCAGGCCCTCTGGGAAGCCTGAAGATAATCGCGAAAGTGATGAAGACAAATCCACCGAATAGTCAGACGGACGCGGCTGTAAGTCTATTTTAATCGTACAAAAGGCAGGACATGTCTTTTAGTTATTGCACCCTTGGCTGTATCATAATAGTTAACAAAAAATATATCGATTACATATGCCGTTGGTCTATATCGTTAATAATCCCCGTTGAATAAATAATCAAGCCAAATATTTGTTTAAACATTGACTAGACATAACTGATCTTTTTTATGAGATGGACAATCGTTTCTTTGCGTGAGCTTGTCTGTACGCATTCTCTGATGGGCTTATAAGTGTAATAGTTGATGGATAAAAACCAGAAGTTCACAATATTAATAGTGGCTCCCCCCAAAGGAGTCCATCCTGGACCTCTCTCTCTCTCTCTCTTCCTGATCTGTATCAATAAACTCCCGACTCACGAACTAAGATCAAACGTAGACATTTACACTTTCGAAACTCCATCTATAGCAGCACTTCTATGACCGTAACAACCACGTTCTCTTAGATTCTCTTTTCTCTGATATTAATCAAGTGGTGCAATAGGAAAAGAGATAGCTGGTTAATTTTAATGGATCTAAAACTAATCTTCTATCTTTACATCAACGACTGACAGGAATTGAAATGACTGTCTCTCCTCTCTGGGAGGCTCCATCGATATTTTTACAAACTTCGGTAGCTGACCTGTACTCCTGATCTGACATGAAACATGAACATAACATCCGTTGCCTAGACTGCTGGAAAAAATGTGCAATCATTCCACCGCTCCAGTAGATATCTAACTGCTTATGCAATTCTCTACCTGTAGAAGAGTCAAGTACATCTCAAAATAGAGTACTGTTGCCAAATCTTGGCAGGAGCTGCTAGTAGCAGCTTATCCTATTTTGACAGAGTTCAAAATAAAATTCGAAGCCTAATGCGGTGTGCCCTTTTTTCTCCTCTGCAACCTCTTTCCCCAAAAAGACACGTTGCGAGTCTGTCTTTGCGTTATCGTTATTTTCTGCTTTATCGGTTTATTTTTGTCTGAGCGTCAATCTATGACCTCCTTGGTCAAATTTTCAAAAAATAAGACTCGTCTAGCTGAAACCACAATGAATAATTTCCAATCACTCTTTATTTGTGCGTAAACCTAAACGTAAATTTCATGAACAAAACTTATCTCGTAGAAATATGCACCCGTGCTCCGTTTTTCCTGCTTTCAAACTGACTAAAATAAGGTAGTCTTTAAGTGCAACGTAAAAAGTTCTTGATAAGCCTCCCGTTAAGTAATCCAAGATAATAACTTTCCACTACTAGCGATTACTTCGGTATTTTGCCATTGGCTACTGTACAAGAATTAACCCTTATCCTCGAATTGGTTCTGGTTTTGATATGTGATTACTCCTTTGTAAAAAAAAAATTGATAACTGAATATTCTGTTCTTTTATAAGTGTTTTTATTGGTAACTCTTTGTATATATAACAATTAAAATATCAATGTAGGCAACGCCTTCCCTATGCCATACGTACCATATGTATATACATTCATCTGTTCTATGCTATTCCAAATACAGAAGATAGATAAAAAATAGCGTTGAGCACATCCATATATATATATATATATATATATATATATATATATATATATATGTGTGTGTGTGTGTGTGTGTGTGTGTGTGTGTGTGTGTGTGTGTGTGCTCTACCATTAGTGTGTTGACTAATTACAAATTACAAAACATCGGGTGGCGTCTCTGGTAATAAGTCATTATTTGTCTCTGGCGTTCGATGCGGCAAAAGAGTATAATTACACCAACTCTCCCGGCGATTTGTCTCTAGAATTTAGGTCAGTCGTTGTCATATTTTTATTGCTTTCTAAGATTTGCAAGAATTAAATCGCAAAGATTTATCACGTATAAAATTTGCAAAAAACTAAAAATGCGTCGCTTTTTAGAAGGGGGTGTGACTTCAGACTTCCATACAAATCTACTATAAATACAAATACAACAAATCAGGACATAATAATAATAATAATAATAATAATAATAATAATAATAATAATACACATGAACATGTGTGAACCAGACAAACTGCTGCATAGGCAACATATGAAGAAGCTTTACCGGGAATTAAGATCACTGAAGCTGCATATCAACAATTTCTACATCACCATCACGCAACAATTTCTACATCACCGTCTCCCCACCCCAAAAGTGTGAAACCAAATAGCCTAGAAGGGTCAAGGAGGTGAGAAGGACCGAGGAGAGAGAGCACTGACCAGACCTCCGCTTGACGAGCGCGGAGAGAGCTGGGACCTTGGGGATTCTTACAGTACAGACGAATGGTAGCTGCGAGAAATAAAAGTCAATGGTGAGATGTTGCTGCGATGACGCATTTTTTTTTTTTGCAAGTGCTATCGAAGGAGATGGAGAGTGCTGCATGTCTGTGGAGACTTGTTTTCAATCGCATTCCAGGGAACACCACAGGTTTTCAATCAGATCCTTGATGACCTGTGTGAAAGCAACATGTGAGCCAATAATAATTATATGGATATTTTCTTGCTAGAGAAAATACAGATAAGTGACTGAAAAAAAAAATTCTAGATATGTATGCCAATTATTTTGAAGGGAGCATAAATTGAAACCTTCCTAACAGGAGGCTCTTTGAAAACTTATACAAATAAACTCAGTTGTGCTTTTATGCGAAGTGCTTCTTATGAATGTGTGATCTAGATTAGAAGTAACATTATCCCGTGTCAGATGTACAGATGAAACGATTTTAGGCTTGTTTTACGAAAAACTTCACTATATTACATATGTTTTAAATAGATAATACACGACGTGTAACCCAGGAGAATACATGTGTGTCATGAGTAGGGCTAGGAAAACAGCATATTCTTTTCATTTATTTTTTACTCTCGAGGGTATATCCTTTGATATCTTATATGCCTTTATATAGAATAGTGTTGCTGTAGATCCTTTCAGTTGATAAACACTTGAGCATGAGATGTGCTAGCTTCATGTTCATATACTTTTCGGTTTAATTTCCACCAATTCATAAAACCCACATAAGCAGAAAAACTCGACAGCCCAGTTGAAACAGTCTGCAGCAGAAGCAACATAAGGCTTCTTTGGAAGGAGAATGCGCCAGCCATGTTATCAGAATTTCGCAACTTTGCATAATTCCCGATAGAACCATTTTTAGATATTTTTTTTAACGTCACCTTTTGTTTTTGTTCCTGGTCGGACTACTTCCTTGAATCAATGAGGAAGCTGATGCATAGCGGCAGATACCAAACGAACAAGCATAGCGCGAATTTAACGATTAATCTCAACTGGTCATAAACAAACGTCTGCAAAATCGGGTCCACTGTATGTTTTCAAACAAACTAGTGATTGCTTTTCCAATTCTTCAACTTCAGGCGCATCATCATCATTATTTTTGATGTATCAAAACTTTCAATGTCAATTTTCGAAGTGACAGCATCAACGTTAGTAATATCGACTTCATCTCGGTTTCAGCATGGTTTTCGACTTTCGTTTCGGCCATTTTGGCGATAGAAGTATTTTCCATGAATTTCAACAGTGTGCCTTTATTCTTTTTTGCTTCTTCTTCTTGTGTTTCTCACTTATTACAGAATACCGCACCATTCTCCATCATTCTTTTCATCACGGTACCTTCTTTGAAAATTCACGCAAATATTCTGAAAAAAATTTAAAATTTTATTTGTAAAAATAGCACGGAATTTCTGTGCAGAAGCATATTCTTGTGTTGTTTCGTACTAGTGTCACAAAATGTGAGATATCCTCTCTATAAAATTATTTATCCGAGATACCTAACCATATATATATATATATATATATATATACAGAGAGAGAGAGAGAGAGAGAGAGAGAGAGAGAGAGAGAGAGAGAGAGAGAGAGAGAGGGAGACCGTCACTAATCCCCCCTAAAACAAGAAACTTGCAGGGAAAGAGTTTTTCATTTTATTTTCTATTTTTAATGTTATATATCTTTTTGATCAGTTTTCCATTCTGTTAAGTATGTTATTTTCTATTTTTGAGCAGATACATTTTCAAACATGTGCGCGAAAATAAATCTGAAAACGAAGCTCTTCGCTCTTACGTTAATGCATGAAGTGAAATAAAGAGCGTTAAAAACTACTTAAAACACCTATAAATGATTTCAGGTAGGTTGCAAAGTAACTTTATAGCCAATGGAATAATTTATTTGTTGTATATTTGATTTTTTAACAATTTTTCGAATAGCTGTGTATTGTAAAGTAACCCCCAAAACTAATTAACATATTATTACCAGAATTAATTCCTCTTAATAAATAATCATAAATACGTCAGTTATTATAAACGTTTGTTACTAGTTTGAAAAAATCAATTACTCAGTGATTGGTCGAAAAATGGCAGAAATAAGAAAGCCACTAAAATAGTATTGGAAGTGTAGCTCATAGTTCTTACTTAAAATTATATCCCCTGATATAACGAGCATAAAATCTGTTTACAGTCGATTTTATTCTGACATGCTTAATGTTTCTACAGTTACAAAATTACGTAATTTCCTGTTGCTAATTTTCCGTTATATAATTAAATCATCATTGATGTTTGAAGGTAGTTTTCTTGACAAAGATGTTTTGTTTAAATTTCACCATTTTTTTGAATATGTAAATCAATTGGTTTCTTTGACAGGTTACCGAGATAATTTATGCAACTTTTTTAAAACTTTGTTTTACAAATAAACTAAATTTACATCGTATTTTGATGTCATTATCATTTTAGTGTTAGTGATAATTCAAAAACAATATTTATCATTAATATCAGTAATGAAAAATTAAATTAAAAATGTAAAACAATCCTGCTTCCCCAACTGTACTTACATTCAAAAGTCCAAGTGTAACGTGAACCGCCATATTTCAGCCCAACTCCCCACATAGTCCCCCTGTAGTTTATGCCCCTGATTGTAGCCCCATACAGTAAAAGTGGCAAGGTGCCTTGTTTGGGGTTAAATTGCAATAAAAAAAATTAAATCGCCTTTTGCAATTGTAAATTATAGACCCATTTTCACGATTCCGGTACCTGTTAAATTCTTACTTTTTAAAAGCTTTTCGGTATAAATTTCAAATTTGTTGTTATATTTTATTTCTTTTTGTTTCTATTTCCTAATTTTACCCTCTAAAATTCCGCCCCCTGATATGTGCCGCTTGTAAAATAGGAGCACATCTTCCGATTCGCATACCGCCAAAACTTCCGATTGTTCACAAGTTTTTGGTTTAAATTTAAGGTATATAGTTGGCTTTTATTTATTTTTTTCTATTTTCTATTTTTATCCTCCCCAGATGGCGCCTTCTGAGATGGGCCTCTCGTAAAATAGGGACACTTTTTCAGATTCCGATACCTCTTAAATTTCGATATTTTTACAAGCTTTTCGGTAAATCTTTTTATATTTTTTAGCTTTTATTTATTTTTTAATACTTTTTCTATTTTCTATTTTTATTCTCACAAAATGCCGTCCCCTGGCATGGGCCGCTCGTAAAATATAGACACATTTTCCGAGTCTGATACCTCCTCCAAAAGTTCCGACATTTTTACAACCTTTTCGGTAAAATATTTATGAATTTTTGTAAGCTTTTATCTTTTTTTTTTTTCTATTTTCTATTTTATCCTTTCAAAATGCCGCCCTCTGACATGCGCCGCACGTAAAATAGGATCACATTTTTCCAAATCCCATACCTCCAAAAATTTCAAGATTTTTACAACAATTTCGGTAAAAAAAATTCAATTTTTTTGTTAGCTTTTATTTATTTTTTCTATTTTCTATTTTATCCTCCAAAAATGCCGCCCCCGGACATGTTCCACTCGTAATATAGGGACACATTTTGTCGATCCAGATACCTCCAAAAGTGTTTACAATCTTTTTGGTATAAAATTTAAGATTTTTTGTTAGATTTCATTTATATTTTTATATTTTTTTTACTCTCTCAAAATGCCGCACACGTTGCTATGCCACTGATTATGATGCGGCAAAACTTTCTTTTCCCGGGAGTGTTTCTTTTTGACATTTCAATAATATTTATATTCGTCCTGGCCCGCCATCAGCTTCCCGGGGTAACGAAACCAGTGAAACGATAGGCACATCCCCTTGCATAAAACGGTGGATATGGCGTCAGCTGTAGTTGGCTATGCCTCGGCTGACGTGTGTCTGGCCGTCTTTATAGGCAGTACTTGCATTGTTATTAATAGCAGGCTATACCTCTGCTGCAGTAATTTTAATGCTTCTCAAAATAGCGAACAAGGCATTTTTCAGTAAAAATAAAAATTTCTTTATTTTCACAATTATGTGGAATTTTGAGACTCGACAATTGATATCTGTCCGTTGCTATAGATTTCAAAGCTAGCTGGTTACAATAATAATTATAATTCAATTCCCTTTTTTTGCAAGAGAAAGAGAGTGAAAAGGAAGAGAAGGAAAGGGGCTTGCGTATATAACAGGCTAGGTGACGTGTTCCTTTGGTTCGACCTTTTAAACTTTTGGGTCTTGGGTTGTTTTGATACAGCCAAGTTTCGTAAACGTCTGTCAGGCCTGGTTAATATTTTCTTAAATTTTAAAACCCCACCTGCATAACACGTCCGTACTTTCTTCACGAGAGCAAAGTTGCAGCGAGGTTCTAGCATGTGGGGAACTAGAAATCTCTTACTTATTGTGTCACAATATTGCCATAAGTATTATTCTACTGCTACTCCTATTTATAATACAAATCATGTACATGCAAATGAAAACGATGCATTGCCCATGTTACTTCAAGGAACGATTTTCCCATTAACGTAGTGTTTTTTTGTGAAATGTAAGGTATTGCACAAAGCAGTAGCCTATTATTCTAAATGTTCTAATAAATATATTATTATCTAACAGGTAATATATCATACACTAAAAACCGGCCAATATAGTATCGTTGCATTGTTGCATCTATATGCTTTATTAGAATGTACTTGGACGAAGTTGATCTCCTGGGAGCTCTCGGTGTAAATACACTTGACACACATGACAATCAGCTACATGCGTTTTATTGTAGACTTGCAGAACGATGTTCTTGTTTAATAGCATTTTCGTCTTACATATCTCCTTAAGAAATGACCACTTGGCCTCCTATTCAAGGACTGTTAAAGTATGCGGAATTTAATTAAAACGTGAACAAAATCTCTGACTTAGAATGTTTAAATTACCATATTCTCTTTCATTTTAATGAATGTCTGAATTGTCTGTTATTAACCCAAGAAATCAAAAATATTCCGTAATAATTACAAAATAAGACTTCCATAATAATAATAATAATAATAATAATGATAATAATAATAATAATAATAATAATAATAATAATAATAATAAGTTGTAATACTACACATCTATACACGATTAACTTTAAGGCTGAGAAATGTTATACCCACTTCAATGTTTTCCGACTTTAACTTAGGTTTAACAATCAATTACAGGTAACACTCTCTAAGAGATGAAAGATCCAATCAGTATTATAACCAGTCAAGTGAAACGAAAAACCGTATCTTCTATGATCTACACAGCGATGCCTAATAGAAAAAGAATGTCCGATTATATATGTATTTCCTGAGTTAGTTGGAGATAATCATTCCGAAGTCCGACTAGGGTATCCTCATGTTCGAAATCATGGGCCTGGACAGATATTGTGAAAAAGCAAAAAAATCATAATATGATTTTGTGAATGAAAATAATATAAATCAGGAAATTTTCCTTTCTGACCAATATTTCGTATCAAATTAATCGTGTGCATGTTTATTTGTTTAATTGTGACACTAGAGTTAAATTATAACATAATGTAATGCTTCGGAAATTTGAAACAGAGATAAATATGTTTTTTATTTTGATAGGGTGAACGACTTTCGCTATCTACGATGTAAATTCTGACATTTTTCAGGTTCGTCTTTTACAAGGTCGCTTGATATTATATTTTTTCAAATTTTATATATATCAATTAACATGTGTTTTTTCTCTTTCAAAATATATAAATGGTATTAATACCATCAAGAGTATTTCAAATAAAGGTGTGAAATACATTGCTTTTATACTAACGTTTCGCAAAACATAATACGCACAATATGAAGTTGTTAGCTTTGTTAATTTGATCGTGAATATATATATATATATATATATATATATATATATATATATATATATATATATATATATATATATATATATATATATAAAGGGTGTCCGTAAAGTTACTATACAGTCTGATACTTATATAATCTTATAGACTGGATAGTAACTTTGCGGACACCCTGCATATATATATATATATATATATATATATATATATATATATATATATATATATTTATATATATATACTTATATATATATATACTAATATATACTTATATATACATATATATACATATTTATATACATATATACATATATATGTATATATATATATGCATGCATATATATGTATATGTGTATGTATATATACATATAATAAAATCCACGTATGCTTCTAGGATACTGATTTAAAGGTTATGAGGGGTTTTGAAGCATGAAAATCGATGTTACTTTTTTTGTATTTAATATTATTTTTGTTATTTTTTATATTTCAAGCCGGCCTCCTCGCTTGGTCACAAGAAAGTAGCGAAATGAAAAAGAAAAAGATACCCGTCGAAAGAACTAGAAATCTGTAGAGTAGACAGCGTTCATCCCTAGCAATCATGTTGGAAAAAGTTCACGTGAATTATTTTAGCTCTTTGTGCAAGAAGATTGTGATTTTAAATATTATTTTAATGTTGCAACGTAAAAGCTTTTAATTCAAGCGGCAAAAATGAGACGCAATTGATTTCAAAATATCTAATAGAATTGTAATAATATTGTAAAACGGTAAAAATAATGTAATTAATAGTTATGGATAATAATAATAATAATAATAATAATAATAATAATAATAATAATAATAATAATAATATGAAATCGCATGCGTTTTATGAAGTATTTACATTATTACATTATTAATAAGTAGGTCGATTTCTTAATAGAAAACTTTTCAGACAAATTGAAATATGAATTTATAATGAAGTTAGTTACAATTTAAACAGTATCTTGTTAATATCCTAAACATGATGATTTAGATGTCAGTCTAGAGTTGAACGTAATCATGTACTACTTTTAATTTTCTATGGACAATTGCACCATTTAAATGTTAAATTTTTGTATTTAATGTAATGTCTCTTCTGTAATGTTGCATTACCCGATTAAGGAGAGGTGGACAACCAGTTTTCGTGTAGATTATGGTGTTTTTGCAGGATTTGATTTCATGGTTTAAATGGAAGTTATAATATAATTTCTTGTATTTCTTCAAAATAACGCCTTATTAATTCTTTTAGTTTGAAGGGTTTTCATAGTACATATCGTCATGGTTTAATATAAGAAGTTATTTTTCGTTGTATGAAAAGATATATATCGTGAACTCATGCAACCAATAGTCACTTTTTTTTACCTGTACGAAAACTGTTTTTTTTTTGCGAGATGGAAATGATCATAACACTGTTTATGTTTCTCCTATCAAAATAAAATAATAAATATTAAAAGGGATCTTTATTATATATTTTGTGTAGTCGACCTTTCATTTCTGCGAGAAATATCGAAAATATTTCAACCCAAGTTCTTAAAAACGACAAACATATCTAGTTACCTTACGGCTTTAATATATTATACTTATATATTAATGCATTAACCCGAACCGAAATGTGCTATTGAATAATGACTCTTATATAATCATGTATAAGACTGATTCGTGATTCAATGCATATAATCTACTTTCTGAGTCTTTAAAATTCCCCGTTTTCTACATTTATTTTATATTTTTTCTCAGTATAGTTTTCCCAATAATCCCATATTAGTAGCAGACATATTGCCTCGTTTCTGCAAGCCATCGGCCGATGTTAATGTACGTGGTTAGTCTAAATAAAAGAATATATGATAGCTTACTTCTTATACATAATTTACTATTAAGTAAATGAGCATATGCCCATCTGGTTTAATAGAAATTACAACGTAATTCATCATTACCTCCACGATGCAGACATATTGCAGACGTTTGCAAAGCATAATCAACTTCTGCACTATAATTGTTTGCACACAGCCAATATAGGCTACTCTAGATATAAATGTGGAGACGCTTTTCACCCTCAATCGTCTTGTCTTTTCTGAAGAAACAAATGGTGCGAATTAATACATGCCGGTTACTCATAAATGATGTAAGATATGATGTGTATGCAGTAAAATTATCTAGGTTAACAAAGGTTATATTCACTTATGTCTTACGCGTATTCATGAATTATGGCCACCGAAAAAGGGCATGTGAGTTTTTAAGTGTAGAGAAGGTTGTTAATTGATTTGTTAGCTAATTGATATTATGTTACAACGGACACCGCGTAAAATGTTTTCTTTTTCCATACATTTAATGCTTTTTATAAGTTTATACATTTTTATGTGTATGATTAACACCTTAAATAATTATGTAATAATTTTAAATTTAAAACAGTGCTGTAGCGCGTACGGTGATAAAATTTCAACTAGATAAAGTTTCATTTAGTTATCTGTGAATGTCAGTATTTAGATCCAACACAGTTTGTAAACATTTAAACTATACGCTTCACATATAATTTATTAAATACTTGTGACATTTTGTTTTTGTTTTTTTCTAAAAATATGTAATGTAGTTTAGAGGACATGGTGGTAACATAATTACTCATATTATTAAAATATTGGTTTGTGAAGGAATTCTTGTTGAATTTTTAGTTTTGATTTACAATGATGTATTTCCGAAGACTTTTCTTTATAATACGCTTACTGTTGATATAATTGTAAAGCGCGTTTTTCGCTCTATCTAAACGTTTACCGTACAATTGTTTTAATACAAGGATATCGTCTTGTCGACACGTTGAATTTAAGACGAGAAAACACAAATTCGCACAATGACCTTATTTCAGTTCAAACAGGCCGAGAAGCTGCTTCCATAGCTCGGGATATCAGCTGAGCGTTTGACGCAGAAACCAAGAGGAAATGTACAGAACAATGGTGGTTTATGATATTCAGTGGAAGTGACGAACATTTGGAAAATGATGAGCTCATTTCTAGTCTATGGAATATTGACAACGAGCCTTAGTCGAAGCCAATCAACGCACGCATGAAGTAAAACTTGCTTCTGGATTTGGTTTAACATATCCGACGATTTCTAACTACTTAAGAGAGATTAAAAAGTCAACAAAATTCATAAATGTGTGCCTCACAAAATGAACAACCAAAAAAAAAAAAAACCAAAAAAAACACCGTTATGAAGTGTAATTTTCCCCTCTTTTACACAACAAGAACGACCCGTTTCTTCGACAGGGTTGTGAGTTGCAATTAAAAATGGGTTCACCACAATAATAGGCGACGCTCCGCTCAATTATTAGACGCCAACAAAGCGACACCACATTTTCCGAAACCAGAATCACACGAAGTGAAAAATCATTCCGACTGTTTTGTGACTGCGACTTGTCTCATTTAATGAAATACCAGGAAAATATGTATTTGTGGCAAATATAAATGTGATATTCGTTTTCGCCAAACCGGAAAACCTATTCAATACGAGCTTTTTGATGTAAATTTTTGTTGACCTACTAGGCCTTAATAGTTTGCAGTGAAGATGGCTGTTTTTAGCAAATAAGTAGTGAATTTGTAATATATTTTCATGCGATGCAAATTTTTGTATTAATTATGTTTGTTTCAGTTTTTAATTAATATTTTTATTTGCGTGTTTTATTAAATGTATAATAAGTATTGTCGTCAGAGAATTTATTGATTTTATCTAACAAGTTTATTTTTAATAAAGCATAAATAGATCTGATAATTCTGTTTTCGTTATCCTCTACTGCACCTCGCATCTCTATAATACGACATACTTATCCAACTACCTAACTATAGCACGTAATGGCGTTTTTTTAAAAAAGTTTTGAGCGCTGAGCTTCATTTCAAGCAAAAACCATTATTAATAAACCGCATTGAAGACTGACGCTTTTAGCAAATAAGTTGTGAATTTGCGATATTTTTGGATTAGATACAAATACTTATATTAATTATATTGATTTCAGTTTTTAATAAATATTTTTACTTGTTTGTTTTATTAACTATATGATCGGTTGTAATATATTATAAATCGATCCAACAATTATATTTATTTTCAGGGAGGGAAAATCCCTTAGCATGTCAAATGAACTTTATTCAAGTACAATATTTATATTACCATCGATTAATATCAATGGGGATTAGACAATGAATTATGGATGCGTTACCGGCGGCTTCCGTTATACTTGCTTCTCCTAATTTATCCCTCAGTTTTCATTTACTAAGAGTGATTTTTCTGACAAAAGGAGAGTAAAAAATACTGCATTCAAGGTCGGTAGTATTCTTGCGTGAAAAGTAGCCTTAGATGTCGGTACGTGTACGTTGCTATGTCTATTCTTAAGGTAATCTCACTAATAAGGCTGCTGAGCGTAAACGTTTTATCTGGGCTGACGTCATCCGCCTTATATTCAGTGTCCCGAAAGGGATTAAACGCTAAGGAGGTTGTCCTCGTAGCAGTACAAGGCTGCTGTATTGCCATTTGGTGACTGAATTCTGTAATATGCAGTCGCTTCTGGTCATATTAGTGGGTAACTCTTACAGCTTCATCTTATCATGTGCTACAAAATATTTTTCGTTTATTATCTCTCTTACTTTCCCTCTCTGCTCTGCACTAAGTGTGTCGACCTGTACAACAAATCCCAAAACACTATCATGAAAAGTATCCAGAAAAAATACACGATTAAACTCAGAACCCCAACTTCCAAAGTAGAACCCTACCAACATGTATCCTTCTTCAACACTAGGAATCTAGGTTCCAACCTTTCAGAGGTTTAAACCAATTTACAGGAAACTAAGCCAGACCTATATATGATGAGTTCTTAATTATTTATTCTAGATGAGTTCTAAATAAACGTATACTCTAACTTAACATCCAAATTTAATCCTAAGATCGCTATGTGCATGCAATATTTATCAACATTAAAGATGGCTTTCCAAGTGGTAAGGTCATCCTCAGAGAAGACGCTGATTTAGCCGGTATGTACTTCCGAGTTGTACCTGATCACACTACGGCGTTTATATTTGAACCTTAGCACCCCCACAACAGCGAAGTTACTATCTTTATGCGCATATCTGAGAAAATAGGGTTAATTCTGTCTGCTCATACTTCGGCTAACATTCATGTCTGTTGAGACTTTAATGTTCACAATAACGAATGGTTAACTCACTTAAAGAAGGCAGATGTTCAGAGGTGAATCTATCAGGATTTCTCTATTTTCTCCCTTGCTCATTACCTCACCCACATTGTTTACGAACCAACCAGTTTGCCGACACTGACGGTCAATATGGAAGTTTCTAAACCTTTTTTTACACTTGTCTTCAGCTATGTTCATCTTCTGTTGTGTATCCATTGGGATCTTCCGACCACTCTGTTATATGAAATGTAAGAAGTCCTCCGACGTATCTCTCCCTCGAACAGTATATCGATAACCTATGTCTACTTGGGATAGCTTCGTACATTTTTATCAGATCTCCCTCTACGCTCAATGTTTCAAAAGAATTTGCATTCTATTGTATTAGACGTGACGGAATAGTTTATTGTAGGTATAGACCGCTTAATACTCTCGACAGAAATTCCAGAAAAAAATTACAGCCAGCCATGGTTCTCTCCAGAATGTGTGGCTACTATTGCGCACAGAAATAACTATTTTCATTGATTCAAACGTATTAGATGTACTGCGAATTAGCTGCCATCAGGAGTGCCAGCAACCACTATGAAAGAGTAATAAAGAACGCGAGAGGGTTGTATGCTTAGTCCGTTAAGTTCAAAGTAGCTGGGCAGCAGCTTGGTTTCAACCAATTTTAGCAAATAGTATCAGGGTTCTGAATGGAAGCGTGTGACCTATCCCCACCATCATCAATCGACCTGAGGTAATATTGTCAGCGCCAGATAGACTCAACCTCTTCGCCAAGAACTGTGCAGCTAATTCTAACACATAGGCCTCAATCTTCCGTACTTCCTCCTGATACAGGAGGAAATACGGAAATGTATGTGACATACAGAAATCTGTGCGTCATGTTACCAAGCTAATCAAAAACCTTGATTCCAGTAAAGCTACATCCCCGAATGGCATTCCGATTGTAGTGCTCAAGAAGCTTCAACCAAAAATACACCCACACTTACAAAGCTGTACAAGAGTTGTCTTAAAAGGAACTGCTTCCCAACACTAAGGACCACCTCATTAGTATGCGTTGTATTTAAGAATTCTGGTGATCAGCCTTACTCTCAATAGAGCATAATAAGCATCCTGTGCCTCATAAATAAGGTGATGATATCTGTGTTAAATAGATAAGTAGTCAACTACCTCAGCAAGAATAAACTTCTTAATGACACGCAATCTGGTGTCCGTTCTGCTAGATCTACAGCAGATGTCTTAACGGTTATATCTCATAAGATTAGCAAAGAGTGGTAGTGCCTGTTAGGGTCTCAACTATAGGTTAAATAGAAAATTACTTGAAAACAACAAATATATTCTATTAAAATATTTTCTTCAAAATCTTTGGAGTCGCTATTAAATAACCCGAAAAGGGTTGATACGCCGTAAAACAAAAACAACGTACCAACCTGACTAAACTACAATATTTGTCAACACATCAAAGGCAGTAAATGATAACATTCTCTCTGGTTATTTCTCTTCTAGTCTTGAGTATGTAATGCAATAGCAAAAGAGGTTGCTGATTACTTTTAATCCATATAAACCCACGCTTCTATATTTACATTATGACAATCTGATCCCCATCTGGAATCACATGGAAATAAACACATGCATGCATAAATACATGCATACACAGAGAATTCACATGCATGTACACACACATGCAAACATACACACATAGAGGCACACACATAAGCATGTACTTACATATGCATACACACGCGTACATATACACATACATGCAAAATAAACATGAAGGAGAGTTCCAAATGTCATATATCCTCAATGATCAGGATGAAGGTGATGGGTACAATTCAGAAAATAAATACATAGAATCAGACGAAAAATCAAATTGAACAGATCAGCGTTGAAACGGCTACAGTTTTTCTTTTCTTCCTTGTTTCTTGTTTTGTCCCACACACATACACACACATACATACATACACATATACATACTAGTGTATGTAGGTATTTAATAATTATATATAAACGAGCGGGGGTACCCGGCGTTGGCTGTGTGTTGGGAGAGGGTAAAGAATTTCTTTATCAATCGGAAAAAATCGGAAAAACGACCCCCTCCCCCACAAAAAGGCGGCGTTGCCCGGGTGTTTTGAGGTGTGTATTTAGGGTGGGGCAAAGAATAAGTGAATTAATAACCCTGTTATAACATTTTTTGAAAATCGGAAAAAAACAAAACAAATAAAACAGTGAATTAATAACCCTGTTATAACATTTTTTGAAAATCGGAAAAAAACAAAACAAATAAAATAGCGAACGGACGTAAAACTTCTTTAAAACAATCGAATAAACAAAAAAAAATATTAAAATGAAAAAAACAAACAAAAAAACAACTGGCAAAAGCGGAAAAATGGTATAAGTGGGGGTACCCGGCGTTGTCCAGGTGTTTAGGTGCGTGTGTGTAAGGGAGGGGGTAAAGAACTTCTTAAAAAATCGGAAACACATAAACAAAAAAAAACAGCCAACAAACGTAAAACTTTTTCCTAAAAAATCGGAAAAACAAACCCCCTCCCCCAAAACAGGACGGCGTTGCCTGGGTGTTTGGAGGTGTGTATGTAGGGGACAGCAAAGAATAAGCGAATTAATAACCCTGTTTTAACTTTTTTAAACAATCGGAAAAAAACAAAACAAATAAAATAGCGAACGGACGTGAAAAAAATTTAAAACAATCGGATAAACAAAAACAAACAAAAAGAGAAATAAACAAAAAAAAAACACAGCGAAAAGTGAAAAAATGGTATAAATAACCTCGTTTCAATATTAAATGTTTACAAATCGAGAAGAAAAGGACATCTGATTACTGGGATTGAACCTGAACGCATTAGGTAACGAGGCTGCCACTGAACCCATCGCGGTATAGACGCGTGGAGGACAGTGAGTCGGGTTTTGTAAATTGAAAACCAATTCAATGTGCAACGTCTTTTGCGCGTGTGGACGCATGCGTAATACCATCGTTTCGTGAAGATACCATTTTTTCACGCCTCTCTGTAAAAAATAGAGCCGTTAATGATGAAGGAATGAATGTTTTTGCCCAATTTTTCGATATTTGTCGTCCAAGATTTGGAGCTTCAAAATAATACTAAACTCGTGAAAATCCGTGGCCTTTTTTTTGCGAAACATACAAACACACCCATTTTCGCTTTTATATATATACAAGCGAGGGGTACTCGGCGTTGCCCGGGTGTTTGTAGGTGTGTGTGGTGTTAAATAAAAAAGAAACCGGGGGGGATCGAAGCTGAAGCCCTGAGGCGAAGTTTGAAAATAAAATCGGTCATCCAGAATGAAGGAGTGTTATAAGCGAATAAGTGAAATATGTTTGAAAGTCGTCGAGCGTAACGACTACGACGATGACGATGTAAGCATGGTTATAAGCGAAGTAAGAAAAGAAAACGACGTTTTAATTAAGCGGGGAGGTGTAATCAAACATCGAAAAAAACACAAAAAACTAACGTAAGGCAACAGAAAAACGAACACGTGAAAAATGGCTTAAATAAGCCTGTTTCGATATTAAAATTTAACAAATCAGTGGGTACCCGGGTGTTTTGGCGTGTCGCTAAGAATAAGCGAAGTAAAAACAAAAAACAGGAAAACGAACGTTATGTGAAAAATGGCTTAAATAATAAAGGGTTCAATATTAAAATTTAAAAAAAAACATCTCACACCACGATTCGAACGCAAAGAGTTTAGTCAATGAACCAACGCCTTAACTACCTGAGCTAAAGCGACATATATAGAATTTGTTCGGTTTTTCAACTGTTTAAATAAATCAGGATACGACGTCATGACGTCATCTGACGCATGCGTTGTTGACCCCCCCCCCGTCGAAAATTGTCGTTTTCGGGGTGAAAAAGTTAACGTTTCTCTCTCTATCTCTCTCTCTCTGTGTTTGCGTCTCTCTCTCTGCTTGCGTCTCTTTCTCTGTTTGCGTCTCTCTCTCTCTCTCTCTCACTTCGTCTTCCTCACTCTAAAGAATGTCAGTAAAAAAGAAAATGGCGTCTGGCTGTTTTTTTTGGTAAAAACTTCGATTGTTAATATTTTTTGTAAGCATTTTTTTTTACTTCACATTTTTGGCTTGTTATTTTTCGTTTAAATATCGTATATAACTATTTTGAACGTGCTAATAACTTTGGTAACGTTGTCATAGCGTAGAAGTTAATAGTTTAGCTTGTGTGATGGTTAAGAAGTTTTTTACCGATAACAACAATGTTTTTAAATTCAGACTGCCATTACAGCTTGCTGACGTCAAGATCACGTGACATGACTCAGCGGGTTTTAAATACAAGTTGACCCAAAATAAACGGCCCCGTGTACAATTTATGTAGAAGAGTTGGCGCCCTATTTTTTCGGCAGTTTTAAATCGATTTAAAAATATGTAATGTGTAACATTAAAATGTTATTTTTTGGGGGCCCCTTCTGAAAATCGATCAGTTGACGCACTCTTGATGGTCGTTTTAGGCCAATTTTTCGATATTTGTCGTCCGGAGGGTGGGATTTCATATGAGACCAAGTTTGTGAATGTTCGTTTCGTTGGTCAAAAGTTTTTTTTTTCATTTGACATTAATGGCTTAGCTGGAATACATGCTTGCTGCAACACTAAAAATTAAAATATGGGCCAATAGCTTTTATTTTAGGCATGAATATTCGTAATCTCCTTGTGGTACAATATCTTCACGGAACTGATTTCCACATTGACCTGGCAAATTCAATTTAAAAAAAAATACACTTTACACAAATATAACACGGCTTAATGTTTAGGTTGATTGTTTTTTTTACGGCATATTAACCGTTTTCGGGTTATTTAATGCCGAATCCAGTGAATTTTTATAAAAGCTTCTAATAGAATATTTTTTTCAAGTCAGATTCTGTTTAACCCATAGTTGGGACCCTAACAGGTACTACCACTTCGGGTCAGAGTGGACCTGGTAGCAATGGCAATTAAAGGGTGTTTAGATAGTTTAAGGTCATATCCAGGACCAGCTTAATCCTTATAAGAAATTTCCTATGGGTTCGAATACCTTATATTTTAAGGTTAATGTCTGTAGATAGAAACTAATTATATATATATATATTTATATATATATATATATATATATATATATATATATATATATATATATATATAGAGAGAGAGAGAGGGAGATAGAAAGAGGTTTGAGTTTACTAAAACCCATTTACGAAAATATTACACAAGTATAAATAATGTAGAATATCTGAATGAAAATAATTACACGTAATATTAAGCTAAAGTTGCTCATCTCAAAGAATATCGAAAAAACTAATAGGGAATGAATAAAAAATAATGTTTAAAGAAATACGCAAATTCGCTAGATCTTTTGCAGCAATTCTGCGACCCCCATATACTAAAGTTGTAATGTGTTTTTTTTATGAAATAGAAAAACAAGTGTTTTAATATGAATATCAATACACAAAACAATTTTATATTAATAATAATATATATATATTTATTATTATTATTATTATTATTATTATTATTATTATTATTATTTATTTATTTATTTATTTACATTATATTTATGCCCACATACACTAATGTTTTCTGCCTTCGCAATCGTCCTATAAAAAGTGATAATAACTGCTGGTCATGAGATCCAAACCAAAAAGCAACGTTAAATTTTGACCACATTAGCTCGAACTATATAAAAAGACAGTAGGAATAAACATAAGAAATTAAAGAGATACCATAATAACTCTGTTTGAAATATATATTAGGAGCGGAAGTAAGAATATTACTTTTTCGGTTATTGATCATATTTGGTGTATTCCCTTGAGAGGACCTAAAATTAATAACCTTAGACAGATTTATAAGTATAGATATAATTATGCGTTTTATATATATACAGATATTCGTTTTGTGACTCTCCCTATAGTATCCTACATTTTAACTACTGGTTTGCGTGGGTATGTATCCAGTCACAAAACAATTATGTTATACTGATTAAATTTAATGTAATCTTATATTTAATTCAAAAGTGCCGAATATAATCAAAGCTTTATAAAACTCTAGAACAAGTGGGACAAATGCATATATTTTATTGTAAATACTTCATAATAAATTCTTCAATGCTGGAAAAGATACTAATTTTTCATCCAAAAGCAAAGGATCCTTCTCGCGTATACACGAATATATATGCACACCGTTGCTAAAAATGTTTTAATTTCATGGAGCAATGATTGGTTGATAGCAACATGTTAGTTAATTTGATTCGTCAGTTCCTAGCAGCAGCGGTTCAAAACAGAATCTCTCAAGTCTATGGGATCGTACGACCATTATAGGTACAAACATTTTGCAACCCCACTATTTTTTATACTATGATTACGTCCTTTTGCATCCCTTTTTAAATCTATCTTAAAATATAGATTTTCGTAGTTAATTATACATAATAAAACAGAATTACTTTGGATCTTTACATTTTTAAAAATCTTGCTCAAATATATATATATATATATATATATATATATATATATATATATATATATATATATATATATATATACATAAAACGGGGATTAGCTAAATGTACTTCTACACAAACTCTAGTTCAAAATGTAAGCATGTGAAAAAGAAAACGATTTGTTCCAAAATAAAATTAAAAATTAAACGCGTACATGTATATATATATATATATATATATATATATATATATATATATACATACATATATATATATTTATCATCATTATAATTATTATTGTTATTATTATTAGTAGTAGTAGTAGTAATAGTAGCAGTAGTATTAAATGTGAGTATAATATGTTTACGTAAAAAACGTGTTTTAAATTAAAACAAAGCATAAGGGAAGGGACATTTTCGATAAATTAGAAAGAAACTATTGTGCATAAAATAAAAGCAAAAAAAAAAACATGCAAAAATATATTTATGAAAGAAATATACCACGACAATGTTTTCACAAAGTGACATTTTTACGCCCAGTAAAAGTATTTGTTACGCATTAGTATGTTAACATGCTAATAAAAAGAAATTGAATACAGTTTTACGTCTTGCTGATGTCAATTTTCAATACATATATATATATATATATATATATATATATATATATATATATATATATATATATATATATATATATATATATGTTGTGAATAGTTATTTAAAGTAAAACCCAGGCAAGTTCAGATAAAACGCTTTAACTTTATTTTAGTCACACGTTTTTTGAATATATCAGCGATATTTTGTTCTGGCGGTATGTAATTTACAATAATGGATTCCCTTTTTTCTTCATTACGGATTAAGTGATATTTTATATCTTTGTGCTTAAATCTTGGTGAATTACTGATCAGTGCTAAGACTAGGTTGGCTTGATTATCACAATAATTTTCTAAGGGGCCTTTACTTAATTCTGGTTCTATAACAACCTTTAGTATATTTAGTATATGAGGTAAAGTGGTTCTTGCGCAGTATGTGTAAGAGAAATAAATTCCGCCTCGAGAGAGACACACTGTGTTGTTGTTTTTTTAAAATAATTTCTATGAAATTATAGGCCGATTTTCTGATAGCCTTAAACAATATGCAGATAAACGCTTTCGATCTTAATTGTTTCCCCAATCTGAATTTGAAAATTCTTACAATTTTAGGGCATTTGTTGATTTTTAAATACTACATTCTGGTCCGTAGTTCATCTAAAATAATAACGGTCTTGTTTAGCTGTGTTCAATTCCTTCATCGTCAGTGTTGATACTCTTTGTGATATTTTTCTTACTGAGTAGCCTATTTCGCCTCTCGTAGCAATCATTAAATAGATAAAACTTCCTATCTGTTCACAGAATAAGTTATTGTCGATTATTTCAGGTTATGTGTCGCTATTTTTATTGATATCCTTTTCAACCGGTGTAGAGCGTGTCTTGCTTTCTTCCATTCCAAAATCCAATATAATTTTTCAATGCACCTCGATTAATTAATTTTAATAATTCCGTTTTCATGAGTAACTTCTATACCCAAAAATTCATATTTTTCCAAAGTCGGCCAGTTTAAATTATATTATTTAATCTATTCTTTACATCAGTTAACATTGCATCACCATTTGATGCGCTTAAAATGTCATCGTCCCATAAATCCATAACCAGTAGTGTTTTTGCTTTGTTTTTGGGTATACAAACAGGGGTCAACTGGCCATTTTTTGAATTCTTGTTCAACCATATAATCATGAAACACTGTATTCCAACACCGACTGCTTTGCTTTAGACCGTGCAGTGATTTGTAAGCCCACAAACGTCACATTTTTCATTATAATATGCCAGTCTTTGTAACATTTCACAGTCTACTGTAACATATAAATAAGCATATTTCACGTTCATTTGATGGATGTTAATGTTATATTGTGAAACGATTGTAAATAAAATTCTGATTGTTGGTAGGTTTTAGGTCAGAGAAAGGTAGAAAAATAATTTATACCATAAATATGAGAGTATATGTTAACAACAACCCTAACTTTGTACGTTTTAACGCCTGACGCTGTAGTCATTTTTGTAAAGACCCATCTTGTAAAAATGATATTTTCTCCTGTGAGAGAGGTACTAACCAGTATGTAATATTTTCTGTTAAAGCACCTATTTCGTTTTTCATTGCTATTTTTTATTGTTGACAATGTCCTGAATTAATTGCCTCGTTAAAGCGTTTTGGCGTATTATGCATATAATATCAATAATCGATTTGATAATCTTCTAAATTGTCAAGCAAAAACAAACAAACAATTAGCTCGTCTTCTAATTGTTTTGGGGTAACGTTCGATCTAAATATCAGCATAATCGCCGCCATCATTATAAATACACTTGCCCTTGTTAACGGCGACTTCAGTGTCGTCATTTGTTTTATGAATTTGAGGAAATATTAATTCATCCTCTTCATATGAAAGATTTTCGTGTTTGAAATTAAACGTGTGTGTGAATTTTACTAATCGAATTCTTTTCATTTTATTTTACTCTGGAAATGTACTAAATAAGCTGTGGAATATAACGTACCGGTTGTAATATTTAATTTGCTATTTTATCTGCAAATGCGAAGCAAGTTGAACCAAATGAAAAAAAAAAAGCTTAAATTTGGTTTTCTACCACAGAAAGGTTCATATAGGGTTTTATATAGCCTTTTGTTAAAACATCGCTTGCGTATATATGCAGCAGCCATAAGTACATACGTCCAGAGCTTTTTTAAGAATTTTAATTCAATGAGTAGATACCTTGCCATTTCAAAAAGATGCCCGCTATGATATTTCCGATGTTCCGTTTAATGGGGTAATTTGGGGCCGAATTTCCATGGTTGATTTGAGTGCTAATTAATAAAATTCAAAGTCTTTATTAATGAATTATATACCATTGTCAGAGCGAAATACCTTTATTGTCCCGTAGAGGATCAGGTCAGCGTAATATGTTCTAGTTGCTAGCAAGGTATCCGATTATTCTTTAAGAAATAGACCATTATTAAACTGGAATAACCGTCCAGAAAATGTAATGCATACTTGAAGTTTGTCTGCCCATCGGTTCTACATGACCGTCCAAGTAACAATGTGCCAGTGATTGGATTTTCCTTGCCTTTTTTTTTTGCTATGGGTTTTGATAATTTGTCATTTTTCCCTGTGTGCAAATATCGCCGTTTGTCAAGTTTTTGGAAGTTTTAAATTTATGTCATAAACCACATTCTGCATCTTTTTTATGTGAAATATTGCAGTGCCAAGAATTGTATGGCATGTCTATAAAGCATGGCAGGATGTTTTTTGATGGGATTACGCTAGTTAAAAATAGTTTTTCATTTTCTTTTATTGCAAATACAGTTCCATTCGTGTAAACCAGGTCTGATGTATTGGAGCTAAAGTTTATATTTGAACTTTGTTTAACGGAGGCTTCTGCATAACATATATTTTATCTTAATTTTGAGATTGGAAAAGCGTTTTCTAGAATATGGAAGCAAAGTTTTGCTTTAGTTTTCCTTAGCGAGATTTTAGCATCGCCTATCTTCAAAACGATTTCGTTTACTTGACTGCCGTAGGCCAGCTCTACAAAATAATACTGAGTGTTTAATTTCGGATCAAAATTGATAGTTACATGTGCCGTTGCAGCAAAATCGACAACAAAGTTGTTACTGATTGTTGAAGCGTTAAATGTACATTAAAACAAATATGCATGTTCGCTAACGAAACTCTCAACATTTTTAATGGAGTTTTCTTTAAAATTCTTATATCTACATTGGAACCTCTTGTGATTAGGTCGGCCACGATTATAGCAAATAATTTTCGTATTTTCTTAGAAGAAAACTTATTTTAGGCAATGTTGCGGTTTTCAATAGAGGTAAAGGTGTAATTAATGATGGTGTTTTTAGGGAGCATTTTTAAATTTCATGGTAATTGTAGATTCATTTTTTTTCTGCGATTTTTTCACAGTTGGCTCGTAATTCATGAATGCCACCTTAAATTGACTAAAAGTCATGGGGTCGTCTTTCTGGGATGTCACGGTGACAAATGGCTTGAGATCCCTCGGTAAACGTTTAAGGACCATGGAGATTAACAGACTGTCGCTAATAATATTGCCAGACATTTTCAAGGAATTTGTTGTATCGACCCTTATAATCTGTAATCGTGTCGGCTTCCATGCGTTTTAAAGATGGCTGTGTAGTATATAAAGACACAATTTGCGGTTTTCCTTTCGATTAAAAATACTCTCTTAATAAGTTCAATACTTTGAGCCATCGTCCAGGGGTCTCTCATTTCCAATGATAGACTTCGGTCATCTAAGCACTGTATAAATTGCGGAAAGACAGTTTCATTCTATTCAATAAAGCCGCGGTCGTTTCTGGTTTCAGGTAGTGTCTGAATTACTTCCTGTAACTTTTAGATTAGTAAATATTCTAAAGATTTCACTTGTCACCAGTCGAATTTTCATTCTGATCCATCGCAGTAAAGTCTTCTGCCGCGTCCAGAACCTCTTTTGTTTTAAGTCATATTTAGTTTCATCAGAGGTTTCGGTGGGTAGTTATTCTATGAAAGTCCCGGAGATGATGAATTCTCAGTTGACAGCTGCTCTGTACCGGTTCTGGACTTTCTAATTTTGCAGCTAAAGAGCAAAAGATTGTTTTTCTCTTGATGACGCGAAAAAACATGTGCAACTTTACTAAGAAGGATTAATTTTTATGGAGTAATTCTAGTTTCTGTTTGATTGAAAGCAGAACGTTAATTAATTTGGTTTGCAGCTCCTAGCAGCAGCGTTTATAAATAGAATCTCACAACTGTGAAGGACCATACTCTCATCAAAGATAATAAACATAACAGATATATATATATATATATATATATATATATATATATATATATATATATATATATATATATGTGTGTGTGTGTGTGTGTGTATGTGTGTGTGTTGTGTGGGTGGGTGTGGGTGTGTAGTGTGTATGTATATGTATATTGCTTAATATGCTTTAAAATATACAGATAGATTCGCGTTTGCTGATAATTAGCAATCATCACAGTGGTAAAACGTTTGCACATATTAAGTTTATGTTATTGTTGTTTTAATTATAGAAGCAGCCCGAGACCACCGCTATTGTATTTCAATAAGGTTTCCTAAATTGGACACAGTTGACTGCCCTGTTTAGGGTTTAAACATATTTCTCCTTACGTAAGTATCAATATCATCTCTTTATGTAAGCAATAAATCTCCACTATTATATAAAATCAGTATGTGAGAGTTGCTTCCGCATAGTTTCCGAAACGGCTGAACCTACATCTTCCAAATTTCACACAAAGGTAATATATGACTGGCAGTGTTATTAGATATGGTTTTTACAAGAATGGATACGATAAGTATCGAAAATCGACAAAATTCTCATCTGAAAAATAATCTTTTCTCTTTTATATATATCTATATATCTATAAAAGTGAAAGTGTATGTCTGTCTGTGTGTATGTGCGTCTGCCTGTGTATATTCCCCTACACAATAACCCTGGCAATTTTAAGTCTACGGACTGGAAATTTGATATACAGGGTATGGAGATTTGGAAACATATTTCTAATCCGATTTAGACCAGAAATTTGACTGGTAAGGGGTCAAAGTTCAACGATTTGATCTTGGAGAACTCTACCAAATTCCACCGCCAATTTTGGGTCTAAACACTTGAAATTGTACATATAGGTTCCTTGGACATGTATCTTACTTAATAACTGAGTTCGAACCCAAAACAATAAATTTTAAGGGGTCATAATAGGGGTCAAATATTTAAAAAATAAACCTCAGCGGTCTCTACCAAATTACTCAGACAATTTCTGGTTTAAACATTTGAAATTTAGATAAAGGGTATTCAGAAATAGGGAAAGATTTTAAATAGGTTTCGGTCGAAAATTTGAGCTACCTATATATAAATGTATGTATGTTTGCATGTCTGCCTGAATCTTTCGACAGATGCGATGGATTTTCAGAAGAGCATTATCGTTTTGAAGTTCGACACTTCAGACGACAAATACCGAAAAAATTGGCTAAAAACATTAATTTCTTCAACTGGGCACTTTTTTATAGGGAGCGGTCGCTTTTTTTTGCCGGTGTTTTCGAATGTAATTCCCTGTTTTCTGTTGTCTAGCCTTAATTTAAACCTACGTCACTTCCGGTTTGGTGGTGGTCCTAACAGCAACAACGTAACGTTTTCCCCGTATTTTTGCTCCTTCGCCTGCCGTCCAACTACCACTTTTTTTTTGCTCAACACACACCTTCAAACACTCGGGCAACGCCGGGCACCCATGCTAGGATACAATAAAAGAGTATATTTACAGGTAAATATTTTACGTAAATCCGACCAAGGTAAATAATAATAATATCTTAGTAAATCATTTTCGAACATCGAAAAAGTTCGATCTTAAAAATGCTGTCTTTACTATAAAAAACAAGAAGATAAAAAAGAAGAAATTTGTACAGGAGATATTTTACGGTAATCCGGCCAATTCGTAAATACTACAAATAATCTTTCTACAACCTATTTATTCGCAAATAAACATATATGCTGTAATCTAGAGATCTAGATCAGTCGTAGGGCAATATAATACATATCGTAACATCCTCTGTTCAAACCGCGTGATTCTCACCATTTTATTTTTATTTTTATTTATAAATGTGTTCAATTTGTGATAAAAACAAAAGTACTAATTAAAATGGCCGCAGATACTTTCTTCGTTTTCATATTTTAAAATTAGTTTTCATCAGTGCATTCACTGACAAGTCCAAATATAAGCTGAAAAGATGTTGTAACTAAACACTTTCATGAACAATGTTATCATCATTTTTTTTTTAATTTTATATGTTTTTTTACGAATTAGTCCGCGGAGCATATTACGCCTCGTAATACATATCTAGAGGATTGACTCTATAATAATACAATAGAGGATTGCTTCTGCATAGATTAAAATATCATGTCTTTTGTTTAGCCTCTATGTACACATTTTCGAACAAGGTTCGAAAATGTGTAATAAAACACCTGAATAAATATTCTTGTGGGTTCGATCATTGTCAAAAACTAAACATTCTGAATACAGATTTTCAGCAGGAAACAAGCTGCCATATATATATATATATATATATATATATATATATATATATATATATATATATATATATATATATATATATATATGTATGTATAAATATATATATATATATATATTATCAATGTAAAATAATTTTTAAATATTCCAAGAATAAATTGAATTATTTGCATTCAAAGAAGATAAAAATTCCTATTTAGTACTAACTGGATTTCAAGACAATAAACCAAGCATGCACGAACACAAACGCGCACCCATAATATATATATATAATATATATATAAATATATATATATATATAAATAAATATATATATATATATATGTATATGTGTGTATATCGATATTTATATTACATTTGCTAAAAATCACAAATGCCAATGGAAACAAATTATACGTACGTAAACAAAGAGTAAATGAATAGCCAGACGCATTTGAAAATATATCAATTGTTTATGAGAATTGCTCGTTCAAAGAAAACGGAGACAGGGGAATGTGTAAAGTCACCTGACGTGACATGAACACATTTTTCCTGGCGGTTAACACACGTGGGAAATCTGGAACCTCTTAGACGACTCATTATATCGAAATGAACAAACTCGGTGTCGAGTAATAAACGCGTTTTCTTTGTGTGAGAATTGCTTATATGAGTTGGAGGTCACGGCAAGTGTTAACGAGCAGAACGAATAAAAGTCGTTCACATTCCGCCAAACGAGCATAGCATTGGAATTTATCGATCTCGTAAGAAAGCATCTAAAAACATCCGGCTTAGTCTTACACACAAACGCTCACACAAACACTCACACACACACACACACACACACACACACACACACACACACACACACACACGCACACACACACATACACACACACACACACACACACGCACACACACGTGTGTATTCCTGTTCTATGCTATGCAAACACGCACTTGCATACAGAATCTATCTGAGACGGGTTCACCCATTTTCATATGAGCATAATATTTCTAAGTAGTTACAAGACATAATACCATTGTTTATTAAAATAGTACGAACAATAATTAGAGCTATAAAAAATCTATTCATTTTGTCTTGTTATAATTTGCGGGTATTATATATTAGTTTGAGAAGATATTTTCTTGCGAAATTTGTAATTTGGATTTCCAATAAGCTATTTTCAAATAAGTTTACGTTATAAAACCTTTACTTTATATATAATTCTAAAGAAAGTAAAATCTACATCAGGGCATTAATACTATATCGACCATTTAAAGTTTACACTTCACCAACATCTAACAAATAACGCTTTAACACTACGGTACGCAAAAAGAAAAAAAAACTGTATTTCCTAATAAATATTATCTTCTAAAACGAAATATTTAATCAATGGAAAAAATGTTTATAATTAAAAGAATTATGCACTGTTTTTTGTATTAAAACTGCTAAATATTGAATTTTGCATTTTATACAAACAATGCTTCCAGACCGTACACGTTTGTTTACTTAAATATCTATATATCAATCCAACTATCTATCAATCTCTCTCTCTCTCTGTCTCTCTCTCTCTCTCTCTATATATATATATATATATTTATATATATATATGTATATATATATATATCTACCTATATATATGCATATATATACATATATATATATATATATATATATATATATATATATATATATATATATATATATATATATATACAGGGTGTCCCAGAAGTCGCGCACCATGTAGATTTATATAAAAACAAATATGAATATCAATGAATATCAATTTTATTAATCAATATCACAATAGATGCTCAATTTTTTTACCTTCAGCCTGAATACATGCATCGATTCTCTTTATAAAACTATATTTTACTCTAATGAGGGTTTCAGTAGTAATTTTTTGACATTCAATTATTATCGTATCTTTCAAATCATCAAGAGTGCGTGGACTTTTCTGGTAAACTACAGATTTAAGATGTCCCCAAAGGAAATAGTCAAGACATTTCTCGCCCATATCGAATAAAATCTGAAACAAAAAAATATAAATATAAATATACAGTGCGCGACTTCGGGGACACTCTGTATATACTACATGGAAAATGCGAACATGAATGTAATATGGTTTTGATTAAACTTAGCAAAGTAAAAAAGCTAGTTGTTAAAACTGGAAAGAAAAACAAAATATTCTAGTAATAAATGTAAATTTAAAACTCAAAATAGTGCAGTATTAAGAATTGATTATAAAATGATGAATTGAATTTTTAAAAAGATGCTTAATCTTTTACTAGAATATCTTGCTTTTTTCCGTTTTAAAAAATACTCTTGTTGCTTTTCTAATTTTAATCTGAACCATAGTACTTTTCATGCTCGACTTCTTCTATGAAATCAATGATTTTTCTAGCTTTGCTTTGAAATATTTTCTTCTGTGTTCAGTATCATGCATTTTAAGCCTTTAATTACTAGGTATAATTGTTTTTATGTAAGAATTTTTTAAAAATGATATTATCAAAAAATATATTTTCCCATATATTATTGGTAAATATTTTTCAAAGCAATATTTTTATATTTTCTAAGGAGTAAAATAATTTTTCTATAAACGTCTATAAAAATTAATTTTATGGTAACAGTA
Source organism: Euprymna scolopes (assembly GCF_053919585.1). Classification (NCBI taxonomy): domain Eukaryota; kingdom Metazoa; phylum Mollusca; class Cephalopoda; order Sepiida; family Sepiolidae; genus Euprymna; species Euprymna scolopes. Next base: position 59,089,162 of record NC_136503.1, on the reverse strand, counting down.
ACAGTAGAACAGCAAATAATATTCCAAGATACAAATAAAATCTGTAAAATAGTTTTTTTTTAAAAAGTCGAATATTCAAACATATAAGGAACGAAATTTAAAAAAAATAGAGTTGAAAAGTTCATATTCTTAATTAAGCCTGTTAAATATAAACATTCAAGTCCAGAAATATTTTCATTTGAAATACTATATAAAAACTTTTATCAGTTTAAATTTTAAATAATCAATTCAGAAATAAACAGATAGCAAAATTACATTTGAACAAATCCTGATAAACACTCTAATAATGGTAATTAATAATAAATTCCAGGGGGATTTCTTTTAATATTTGATTAATATATCATTACGGATAAAAATAATACAAATCAAGCTGTCTAATTGATTTATTTTAAAATGAAAAAAATCCAGTCAACTCTAATTGTTTACCTCCATAAACGCACAGAGAAATAATGGATTGTGATCAAATATATATATATATATATATATATATATATATATATATATATATATATGTAGGTATATACATATCATAGCTCATCAATGCGGCCAGATAAGTAACTACCTCAAGTGAGGATCGAAACCCGACCACCCAAACGACAGGCAAGACTGCTCAACACTAAGCTATTCGGCTTCTGCTGTGTGGGTAGTGAATTAACGATTCTTGGACATTGTCCAAATACCTAAGCTCGATTTTTGTTATACAATGTGCATCGCGTAAAATGCTAATGGTACTTTGTATATCACTTGTTTATTTTTTAGATTTCTTATAATTTAATGACAATGCCGTTCAAAAATGGGTATGCTGTTGTTTGCGTGCAATATGGCACCCAAATTTTCCATTGCTATCTCATCTTCACTATTTCATTGCTCTGTTTCACTTTTTATTCCACTCTTTATCTATCTCTATCCCTCTATCTCTCTCTATCTCTCTCTCTTGGATTTCTCTCCTGCTCTCTCTGAATTTATCACCCTTTCCCATATTTCTGCTTTCTTTCATTTATTTTTTTCTCCAAAAGTTTGCATTATTACAAACAATTCGTATTGTGGCGCAACAGTAAAATCAAATACATTAGTAAATAAACTGACAAAAAGAATGGAGAAAAAAGAGAAACAGAATTAACATGCGACATCGTAAGCAAAATATTGCATGGAAGCAACATTTCAGTTATGATCTTTGAAGGTGCGACGACGTTGTAAAAATTTAATAAAAAGGTCACCCTTACTTATTTTTCTGTTAGGTTCAAACACCAACATAAAAGACACCCAAAACCTCTCACTGTTTTTAGCGTTATAATCAGAAAGGAAAACAAGCACATCTCTCAATATTATTTTTATTTATTAACACAAACATTAGTAAGTTTTGATTTTTCTCAATATTTATTTAAAAATTAATTAAACATACAAAATTTACTACATTAATGAATTAAGATAATGCATATATTAAAGAACTTTTAACATGTTAATATTAATGTATTAAAATACCGTGTTTTTCGAAAAAAAGACTGAAAAATGGAGATAAAAGCTCAATATAGAAGTAGTGGCTATAGAATCAACTGCCAATTCGAGGAAATAATTGTTATGTCTTGCAGTGTTTGTAGGTAGGGTTGAATTGGATTGTTTTCGATAGATTCCATTATTCGAGACTTAAGGAAATCCGATTGGAGGAAGGAACAAGTGGTTTTGTACAAACGTTGAAGCTTTTTACAACCTAATATCACAAATATCGTTTGAGAAGTTTTACTGTCACACGAGCGCGGCGACCACGGATATAAGTCAGCAATAGGTTATTTGATTAGATATGCGCGCCTTGGAAGTCAATGTTTTTATTTACACCACAATTGACTCCTGCCACTTGATTTTTTGTTTGAAAACTTTAATTCGGGTTGTTATAAAATAAAAATGTCATAAAATAAAAATTAGTTTCTCAAAAGTGCAATGTAAACTATGATGTATTAAACCAACCTATTACGAAGAGGCGTGTGAATGTTTATCCCGCTAAAGACAGCACTAGAGCAGGAAAGTAATTGATTTAATTGAAAAATCGCCGATTTCTACTGTCTTCAATGAAAATAAGATGGGGGGGGGCGTAATATTATCTGATCTTCAATCAATATCGTGCAGCGTCTGGTCTCGCTCTTAGTGAATTTACCTACTATATTATAAATAGTCATTTAGGCATGTGTGTCTCTGTTTTTTTATGTGTGTATGGGTGTGTCTAAGTTCGTTGATTAATTAGACGAAAATTGATAGGCTGATTTTATAAAATTTCCTGTGAAGGTTCATTATGTGGCTGGCAGTATTTTAGATAGGTGTTGCAACTGAATGCCTTCGATAATTATTTATTATCTATAATCTAAATGATCCTATGAAATACTAAACGGGCGATTTTGACAAAATTTAGAACTTACACAGCCTATAATACCAAGTACAATTGAGATGTTTTCTAACCACAAGCAGAAACGCTCGACATATAACATCGGTAGTTGATTCTTATGACATGAGCGTGTTCAAAATAAATGTTTCTGTTTAAGCTACAATTGCACTATGATACTTGACTTTTTAAATTTAAACTTAAATTAAAGCCATTATCAATGCACAGACATTAAGACCAAGCATATAAAATCAACAATGGGTTCTTTGCTTTGACAGCGAAGCGTTCCAATGAATGTTTTTGTTTTAACACGATTGAAATATGATACATGACCTTTTAATTTTTACTAAAATTAAATCCGTTATAAACTCACAAGCAGTACGGCAGGAAAACCAACAGCGTTGATATGGTAGGAGCGTTTTTAAAATCGATGCTTCTGTTTAAAACAAAACTGAAGCATGGTACTTAACTTTGACATTTTCAAATTTAATTCACAACATGATATGTAAAAATATTTTTCCCGTGTAATTTAGATTACTCTATATTGTGGACTAACTAACTGCGGGGAGGTAAATCGATATGACTGGACAATAAACAATGTCACCGATTTCGATTACAATAATAATATGTGAGTGTGAAACATTCGTTGATCATTATTCGATTCCAGAAATGCCGTGTTTTCTAGTATATATATATATATATATATATATATATATATATATATATATATATATATATATATATATATATATATATAATATTCTAGTGTATATATATAAAATAATATATATTTATTATTTATTTTCAATTTAGTGTCGTCTAACAACTCTTGCTGACATTTTTTTAAATGACGACCTGCACATTTCAGTTGACCTATATTATTTTGTCCTATATATTTTTTCGCGCCTTTAGCATTTCCTGTCTGGGACATTTTTACTTTTGTTTCCCTTTATTTTATATTTTATATTTAACTTTATCATCTTTTTTCTCTCCTCTTTCTCTTCCCTGATCTTTCTTATTAATTTTTATGCCTCAGAAGTAGAGTGAAAAGCATATCTTATTTTCCTTTTATTAATATTATTGGAATCTTTTCTTTTTTCCTTGTACACATTTTTGGGAGTTATTCCATGAATTTCTGCCTTTGGACTATTATGGACCATCTTCTTCCAATTACGGGATTTCCCTTTATTTTACTTGTACTAATGAAAATTCTTTTAAGTTTCTTGAACTTTTACATTTGGATTTTACCGTCACTGGATATCTTATCTTACACCAGACTATCAATTCATGTGTAATAACCTTTTTCTTCACCATATTCCATCTGCTTCACGTTTTATTGTTGTTTTCAAGTAAAATCTTTGACTTACCTGTTGTTTCATCAAATACTTCTGCATGCAAAATCTGATCCCGCATTTTGCTAATTCCTATCCTCTGATGAGAAGGAAAGTATTTCTTCGAAACTCCACGGATTAAGGACTAAACATTTATCTAGTGTTTCTTTTTCAGATTAAATATGTTTTTAACTCATTTCAAAGGTTTTTTAAACATATTTTCTTAACTGTTTGCTCATATATATATATATATATATATATATATATATATATATATATATATATATATATATTTATATATATATATAAACATACACACATACATATGTGTGTATGTGTATGTATATATATATGTGTATGTGTGCGTGTGTGTGTGTAGTCATCAACTTATCGTCCTGTTTCGTTGTATCACAACTCATCAGTGCCGATAGACTGGCACCCCTTCCAAGCCGAGGATTGAACCTAGAACCATCGCGTTGATAGTCAGCTTTTCTACCGAACGACCCGCAACAATCATTCTTCCACCACTTTTTAGAGTGCTCAATCTGGTTATTTATAAACAAACAGCGAGCCTCGCATTTTTCAGCCCAATAAGTAGCGGGTGAAATTATTTACGACAGTGCTCTACCCAAAGAGGGGGGCTTAAAATATATTCGTTGTCATCGACATACAGGCCTATATAAAATAGGTTAAGAAGTTCCAACGAGAAGCAAATGTCTATTTAAATGGATGGGATAACCAACAATTGTTATGACTTTTTGAAATTTTCATATTTTTATTTTTGCGCTTTTTTATTATTTATTGTGATAATATTTTAAGTAATTGAAATAATTCTTACGCGGTTTGGACGTTCTGTGAAGCGTCTTCTTTAGAAAGTGTTCAAAATATAAAATAATTAAAATGTATTTTAAATGTATAGAATCGTGTTTGTTAGCAATGTTGATGTCATGTTTCTATGACGTAGAAACATTTGTAAATGTTTCTAAATAATTTCATTGGTGCGTTCGTCCCTTACGCTTGTTTCTTGGGGATCAGATAGTTATTAGGTGTTGTTGTATTTTGCTTTTCCATCCCTTTACTTACGTTTCTCCTTTTTTCCTTTTCTTTCTTCATTTTTCTTTTTACTTGCCTGGAAGTGTGGGGCGCATTAATGCTTGCTTACTTAAGTGCGCCTCCATGTGTGTGTGCGTATGTGCAGGAGAGTGTTTGAGTGTGTGTATGTATGCGTGTGTTTCCGTTTATTTGTATGATGAATGTGTGTTATATCTTATAGTTTAAGTAAACTTTGACTAATTTCGTTACTTGGAACGGATTTTTTCATTTAATTTTGATTTTTAGATTTTAATTTCTTTCTAGTGTGATTTTCGTTTTAGTCTTGGTCAGTTGGGGGTATTCATGATATGTCTGTTGATATAAACTTGCAATGTTTATGGATATATATAAGATATTTTTAGGGCTTCCATTTATTTGTCTCCCTATGTGGGCAGAGTGAGACAAAGATTCAGTTTTCATTCTGTGGAAGATCCCGCTCCGCAAAAAGAGGCAGTCTGGATAGGCACAATAATTATAATGAGAATTGTCTCAGTAAAGAATGATTTCTTTTCCACTGACTGAGCGTAGAGGAGGCGAGTTCCGTATCAGACCATGGACTACACTCTTATTTTAGATATGTCTTAGTGTTATTAGTCTCGAAGAAAAGAAAGGTTGGTATTGTTCATTATGTTACATACGAGATAAGGAGACCTTTTTGTGCCTTTGTGTGTGTGTGTGTGTGTGTGTGTGTGTGATTGAATATGCCGGTTCTGATATATGTGTTGGGGAGTGTACATGTAGACATACGTGTGTGTATGTATTTTGTATTGCATTTGTTTGTGTTGATATTAGGCTCTGTTCAATTCGGGAGTGAGTCTTGTTATGAATTTTATTCCTGTGTAAGTAAGTAAAAGCAATTGGCTGTTTGAAAGATTGGCATTATTTTGAAGTCATTATCATTGCGTGCATGTACGCGTTTGAAATATAGATTTGTCTGCTATCTGCAATTTAAATGTTGCCCTTTTGAAAGAATGTCTTATGTTTGAATCCGCTCAAAGATTCTATTTAAGTTCAAACACCTTTAATAGCTTTTGGGACACCATGAGAAAGTTAAAATAGGAAAACATTGACAATAAGTAATGCATGAACATGAATTTGTTAATAACATTTTTACTTTGTTAAACCAACGTGATAAATATTAATCAATGCATGATTGCCTTATGGCATTTGTACCGCTCCCTTTCTGTTTATCGCTTTTTTATTGTAGGTGTTTTTCATTACTAACGAAGATAACAAACGTCTTGGAGATCTTATAAGTCGAATCCCAAGTGTGCGAACATGTCAATCCAGGGTTAGAAAAACATGTTAATCTAATGACGCAGGGTGCCCTGCTCCAAGGTCATAATTTTATTTCGATCAAATATAATAATTGCGCATGTTTATTCGTTATCTCATCGAATTAGTAACTATAAACTTAAAACATTGTTTCATTTTTTCCGGTTCTGGCCATTACTTGAGATATGTAATTTAATGTAACATACTCTTGTTATGCTTTTAAGTTTTGCACTTCCAGTCTTCCATACCGTAGGTGTTTCAATGCGATTTATTTTCGTTGATTTCTTCAGCCTATTTTCGGTTATTCAAATACTAGTTTTAGGTCCATAAGTAGTTTCTACAACAGGTTTTGAATCACAGAATATGCTTTTTCCACACATTTTTTTTTTTACACAGTGATCACCACTTATCAAGGCCCGGAAGCCACTCGGGGATAAGGGTTATTGCAAGTACATTACGTTAGTGTGGAGATTTGATGAAGTGTTTACTTAAGGGGGCGGTTCATTAGGAATTTGTTAACATTGGACTTGAACACATCCAAGTTGTAGTCCGGTGGGAAGCGGGCAGACGGAACAGAGTTCCACAGGCGTGCAGTTCTAAGAAAGAAGCTTTGTTCATGGAATCCGCGTTTTGATTTAGGCACAGATAAAGAGTGGGGGAAATTTTTCACAGTGGATTCGGCTAGATGGGTGTTTTTCGTGAAAGATTGGTGAGGGGGGACCAGAGATTGGAGTTCAGACGAGCACCTGCCATGGAAATAACGATAAAACAAGGATAGGCTCGCAATTAGTAAAGCCATTCCAATCGATGCGATGACTAACAAAAATGGCCACGCAAAAAAACTGACCCTCCTTATAGAAAAGTGCCCAGTTGAGAGTGAAGGAATTAATGTTCTTAGCCAATTTTTGGATATTTGTCATCCGAAGGGTCGCTTCAAAACAATACTGATCTCGTGAAAATTCGTTGCCTCTGTTGAAAGTTTTAGGCAGACATACATTTTAACAGGCAGGTTAGATTTATATAGTAGACTAGCAGGGGTACCCGGCGTTGCCAGGGTGTTTGGAGGTGTGTATGTAGGAGAGGGTGACCCTGTTTTTAATATTATGTTAAAAAAAATGGGAAAACCAAAACAAAGCAAAAAGGAAAAAAAAGGTTTAGGTAGGAAGACAGGCTCGAACCCGAAGCATCGAGGCTAAGGCGGAAAAAAAAAGCCTGACACGTTACCCCTACGCCAAAGAGACATACAATTGAGAACGGATAAAATGAAACCTGTAAAAACACTTGCAGATGGTTTAAACTAACGTCAATGTTTTCTAGGTCAAACATGACGTCATTGTCGTTATAGCAGGAGGAGAGAAAATGAAGGAACGATTTTTTTGGCACCCCTCCTTGGAGAAAAGGGTCCAGTTTAGGGTGAAGGAATTAATGTTTTTGGCCAATTTTTCGATATTTGTTGTCCAGGATGTCGGGTTTAAAAATGATACTAATCTTGTGAAAATCCGTCGTAGCAAGGGAGGGGGTACCCGGCGTTGCCCGGGTGTTTGTAGGTGTGTGTATGGGGGGAGGGATAAGTAATAGCCCTGAAACGATGTTAAAAAAAAATCGGAAATACCAAAAATAAAATAAATAAATTAAAAAAATAAACGAAAAAAAAACCCTGCTGTATGTAGGGGGGGGGAAACTAAAGAATAAGCGAAGTAAAAAAAAATAAAGAAACGTTGCCCGCGTGTCTAAAGATGTAAAAGAAAAAAAAAATAGTTTTGGTCGTGAGGCTGGATTGAACCCGGGAGCCATGACGCAGAGGTGAAACAAACTGCAACTACTTAACTGTCTAGGCCAAGAGTAAGAGGAATTGATTATAGTGTTAAAATAAGGCTTAAGTAAAACGATGTATTTGATTGACCAAATTAAATAACTTGACTTGCTTTTTCTACATGCTATGTGTGCCTACCTGGCTATACGAAATAAGACAATTGTGACGTCTGCAGTAATGTCCTCTAGTGTCACTGGGCATTAGAAAGTCACAACGTATTCCTTCAAAAAAGAAAACGAAAAGAAAGAAAATAATTTCTTTTGCTGTTTCGTACTTAGCTTTATCGATTTTACGGACTCGAAATTCGTCCAGCTGAACATCTCGATATTGCGTCTGCCACTTGACTACCCTGGTAACTGGCGTAATGTATCTCCAAATTGTAATCTTGCCACATTAGATTATAATTTTTTGTCTGCGACTTTTATTCCGCATCCGTTCTAAGAATAGCAATAGGTTACGTTCGACATAGGTTTTCCTCGACGACTGCGATGCAGTTATGTAGATGTGAATGTGGTGTACACTCGACAATAAAACTAACGGTTCAGTACATTTTCCAGTGTTTATTTAATTTCCTGCAGAAGTTACTCACAGGTTTCAAATGACTCATCATCTTGTTGCGACAATACCGTTTAAATGTCCTCATTCCACGCATCTTTTTCAAAGAGAATGCCATTTGAATACCGTTTGTTCAAGATGCTTAGCGCGATCGAATGTGTGTTGGCATTCCTGTGAGCAACAGAACTTTGTGTTCATTTGCAGCAGGTCGGTCAGGAGTCTTGTCGTCCTAAAAAGTCTCTAACAAAAACTGTGATAATAGCTGGTCATTTCACAATACCATGGTAACTCCTGAAATTCCACAGTTCCGGGTATTCCTAGAAACATTTCGCTTAGATTCGTTTGGTATTGCATACCTATGTCTGACAATGTAGCACTAGTACCGTATTTTGACAACGCAAAATCAACTCTTCGCTTAATTGCTGGTTAGATTTTCCGCTCCAAAAGCTCAAAGGCTTTCCTTAGGCTCTTAACCTGATCTATATACGTGACGCTCTAGAGAGGATATTGTCCTTGTATACGTGGACTTTGCATAAACTTTCAAGACAATTGTCTATTAATCGTAAAAAATGGTTTGCGAATTACGCATATTATACTAATATGGTCCGTCCAGGTACACTAACTATGATATAAGTTTGGTTTTTTTCCTCCAAAGGTACCGACTAATATTCTTTCAGAGGGGCACATTTTGTGATAAGTGTTGCCTCCTCTATCCAATCAATGCATTCTCGATATTGGGTGGACATCCGCCACAGTAATGGCATTCGCCTTACTATAGTCGTTGCAGAATTTTGCGACATGGGAAGCCCAAGCAATCTAGATTGGGTCAATAATCCCGTATTTCAACATATATCGAATCCCCTTTCCAATTGGTTTCAAGGTTCCACGTGTTTATTTGTTACTTATTCGGCATCTCCGCGGTCATTCTCACGTCCTGCTCAGTTAATGTGGTTTTTCGTGACACATAATTTGGCATATATCAAAGCTCATCAAAACAAGCTAGGAGTAGATTCCTACATACATAGCAAATTTAATATAAATAACGATGGGCAACATAGTGATATAGGTCAAATAGTTTCGCAGATAGTTAACGATATATACATGGAATGATTCTAGAAGCAATGACATGCCAGAAATTATGCAAACTCAGATTTTTTATCAAATGTACTTCAATTATAAAGAGGAAAAATTCAGATGAACTTTTCCCTCGACAAACAAACGCGAATTGCATGATCTATTGCCTCGGGTATTTCTCCTTGAAGATAATCAAAATGATGAATCTGACAAAAAAGTTAAGAATCGTTGGCCCACAACGATGCTGTGCATTACTGAGTGGCAAAAAGTGGCTTTCCTCATGCGCACATATTATTCTAGAGATATGTTAAAAAATTACATAGGTTAAAATTAAAAATAAAAATGTATATCGTATAGAGTTATAAAAACGTTTATTTATATTTGTAAAATAATAGAGAAATAAGGTGTTTACTGTTTAAAATTATAAGAACGTTTTATTTACATTTAGAATTTAAAAAGGGCTATGTATATTTGAAATAAATAAAAAGTGTTTATTATTCGAAAGATTTCTTTTGATATTGATTATCTTTTTAACAAATGAGTTCTGTTTTTTTATACTGTTGCATAGTTATATAACATTTGTTAGAGGGAATTGGATCATTTTCTATGATATAAGGATTTAAAGTATTTTGCTCCTCAATTCCTAATCATGCCCATTTTTTATTTGTAATGCAAATCAATTTTTAAAAATATTTATCATAAATTTAGATGTTATTCTGTGTTGACATGTAATAATTTCTTTTTTTATTAACATTGATTAATAAACTGGGTAAGCTAGTTGAGGTAAAAAAAATAATTAAAAAAATATTAATAAACAAATATAACAAATGTTTACATTGTTTTTGTTTTTTTTATGAAAAACCAAACCTTGCAGTGAAATAGACAAATAAAATTCGTAGCATGTCGATGTAGAGAAAGGAAAAAAGATTTATCATGCCTATTAGCATAGTTAAAACGCGAGAAAATTGTCGATAATGAATAAAGCCTTTATGGCTTTGTTTTTCATATCCCATTAAATACGCATAGAAAACCGGAATCAAAAACACGGTTTCAACGCCCAAGCAAAACGATTTGACGTTTTTAACATACATACATACATATATATATATATATATATATATATATATATATATATATATATATATATATATATATATATGAACATATAAATATATATGTACATACATATGTATTTATACACACACATATATATATATATATATATATATATATATATATATACATATTTAAAGTAGTTTTTTATTTTTATTATTAAATTTTCACCCCAAACAAGGCAAATTGCCACTTTGGTGTAGGGGGCTACTATCAGGGGAAACAACTACTGGGGTACTATGTAGGGATTTGGGCAGCAAGGTGTCGGTTCACGTTACACTTGAACTTCTGCACGTCAGTACTGTTGGGGAAGCAGGGACCTGGAATGGAATTCCAGAGTCTTGCGGTTCTGGGGAAGAAACTATTGGAGTAAAAAGATCTTTTACATCTAGGGATCTCTACAGTGTGGGGGTGGGATCTAGTAGCCTGTCGGGGTTGTCGAGGGTGCTCGCGTCGTGGGGGCACAAGTGATTGCAGTTCGTCAGAGCATTCACCACTAAAATACTTGTAGACAAGGCAGAGGGATGCAACATTTCGTCGATGGGACAGAGGCTGAAGCTTAGATGCCAGTTCAGGGCCTATCAGGTTTGCGACTCTCTTTTGAACCTTGTCAAAGAGCGAGAGACTAGTAGCAGATGACCCAGCCCAGATGTGGCAGCAATACTCCATACATGGGCGAATGGTGGCCTTATAGAGGTACAGGATACTTTCGGGTGTTAGTAGTTTTCTAGCACGGTAGAGAGAGCCTACCTTTCTTGCAGCGGCCCTGGCAATGCCTTCAATGTAATTGTTCCAACTCATGTTTCCTGTGAACGTTAGGCCAAGGAGTTTGAAAGATGGACTCTCAGATAAAGAGTCGTTGGCCATTGCTATGGGTGGTAGAGAGATTAGAACAATAGTCTAAAGAGCTGAGTGTATTTTAATGTAACAGTGAAATTACTAGTTTAATTAAAATACAGGAAATAGAAAGTGCTCGTTGTAATTTAGATATATAATAAGCTCGATAGTTAAATGTCCTAGAGCTAATTCAATATTAAGTAATGTGATTGATAATTTAAAATTTAAAAATCAAATTATAATTAAATTAAAAATCCGTTTTATAAGAAGGAACAATAACAAAATCAATTATCAATAAGATAAAAAGCTATAGCAAACATCTAAATGAATATTTTAACCATAGTTCCTGATTTCAAAAAGCGAAAAATTAAAAGATTCATCTGCCTTACTTTTAATGCTAGGTATATTTATGGTGTCTTTTAAATTCAATAAAAACCCTTCAAAATTTGCTGACGAGGAGACCTTGCTTATTAAAAAACTATATGTAATTATTGTACATAACTTGATGTATAACACAATAAAAAGCATTGTTTTCTGAAACGATCGGACAGATAATTGATTTTGTTATTGTTCCTTCTTATGAAACGGATTTTAATTTAATTATAATTTGATTTTTAAATTGTAAATTATCAATCACATTACTTAATATATCCATACATATATATATATATATATATAAATATACACCTACATGTATATATATAAATATACACACATATATATGCATATATATATATATATATACATCTATATATATATACATATGTATATATATATATATATATAAATATACACCTACATGTATATATATAAATATACACACATATATATGCATATATATATATATATATATATACATCTATATATATATACATATGTATATATATATATATATATATATATATATATACTAGGGTTGTTCTAAAATCCTAGTTTTCTATGATGTAAATGTTGAACGGCTTCGAAGACGTTTGTGCTACCATGTAAATAACCGCGATTTCGTAACTCGAATGTTTTCAACATATGCACGCAATGACATTCAGGCACAATTCTAAAATTTATTATATACAGTTTTTTTAAGTGAAAAAGTATGAAGAGCTGCGCTAACTGCAGTAGAACTTTTATGCAAACAGCACTAGAACTGTAAAGATTAACTACCATTTGTGCTTCGGAATTATTTTCGTCATAGCCACCATCATATCTAAAGCACTTTAGCCAGAAATATAATGACGCATTTTTACTTCTGATAAACGTTACTTCATTAAGAAAACAACCCTTTAGTATCAGCAGCTGATAATTAAGAATTTCACGTCATGGTAACAATTCAATTGTTAATTGCATCCGACCCATTTCAGCTGAATGTAAAGTAGCAGACATTTCATTCATAACTCCCTTCCGTATAAATAAAAGATAAAGTGAGGACCTCTGAATATGATGTTTTGTATATAGTTATACTTAATATGTTGTACGCTTAAGGTTTGGCATAAAATTAATCAATAACAAAGTAAGAAGCATACTATGTTAGATATTTAATACTAAATTTATTTATTGATTAAAATAATATTGATTCTATGCTTCAATGCTTATTTCAATATTTCACTCTTGCTAATGTTCTCGGAATAATAATATAGAAACTGAAAACTGTCTGATGAATGGGAAAACATTATAATGGAATGTGCAAGCGGTACCCCATTCATTTCAATTTTATATAAAATATTATGCATATTAGAAAGCAGTTGCCTTTGATGTTTGTTGCCGGTTGAAATGAACGCTAATACTTTCAAAGTATTAAAAAAAATAAACAAACACAGTCACTTCAGAAAATAAACGTAAACTCTTTCGAGACATTGAAAAAACAGATGTTTAGTGTTTCGAATGTTTACCGTTGAAGTTCTGTACATTTTGTAATGAAAGGCAGAAGGCCGCTTGAAACACCAAAAAACGTTAAATGACAAAAACAACAACATCGTTATGTATGATTCATAACATCCCTATAACCGTGAAATTGCTAGGCTACAAGAATACTTGCAATAATATATATCATAACGTTATATATATCTATATTATTATAAAACATAAATTACCTTGTAACAGGTGTTGTAACCCAACCTCCATTTTATGACTTCCGGTTGTGCATGTGTACATGAATATAAACCCATAATAATCAACGCGATGATAAACGTATTGTTTTAGTGTGTACGTTTTCAGCGTCCCAATTTTTTTCACGATTAAATTATCTAAATAAACCATTGTTAATACTTTCTGCTTTTTTTACATCGTTCATTTCCGTATTACGTTTAAGCTATTTTAACACAATTTTCTTTCAAATAAATAATCAACGCGACAATAAAACGTATTGTTTTACTTTGTACGTTTTCAGCCTTCCAATTGTTTGTTTTTTACGCGTTTAAATTAAAAGATATATCAAAATTTGAATGTAACTTTAAGTATTATGGTATCTGGGCAGTGCACATTTTTTTTCATTTTAATATACTTTCATAGAAATGTTTCTGCTTTGTCACAAAAGAATATTTTCTTTACGTCACAAGTGTAACGCTCATGCATTAATTCCATATCTAATATAACAAACTGACCCATATATATATATATAATATATATATATATAAATATATATATAATATATATATATATATAAATATATATATAATATATATATATATATATATATATATATATATGTGTATGAGTGTGTGTATCTATAATCGAGAGCGAGAAAAAGAAGGGGTGTAAAAAAGAAATATAAATTGTGACTGAGTTAGAGAGATAAATAAAAAACGGTTGTGTTAGTTAATACACATAATCCCTTCACATAATTCGAAGATATTTTAACCATGTTACGATTTAGTTTTAATATTTATGTATTAAATTGATTTTCATTAATTCGGTATATATGTAAATAATAATTATGAGTAAATATTTATTAGCATTCAGTATGCATGGACTAAACTGAATATTCGGATCAAATATCTCAGCCAAAGTCTAATAAGTATCTGTAAGTTTAAGATGTAATGCCCATTCATTATATAATTATATATATATATATATATATATATACATATATATATATATATATACATATATATATATAATGGTTGCTAACTCTAACTGCACATGAAATTTATTTACGTCCATTTTATTGCCTGCTTGCTTATACATATGTATATGTATGTATATATATGTATATATATATATATTTATATATATATATATATATCAGTGTATGAAAGGGTCAGTCTGCTTGATTAATTGATTGAGAGCCCGAATATCACCTGTGTGTAAATTCGATAATATCAATTGCGAGGTTGGCTTAGCGCTTCAACCTTATCTCATCCGTCCTAGAAAGTTATTTTAATCAAGATGCGGAAACTGACATTTAAGTCGGCGATTTGCCATAAACCGTACCGAACAGGCGAGGGATTCGAAAAGGAAACGTGCCATATCCGACGTGGTGATTCGCAATGCTTATGGTCGATTAAACACCTCCTAGTAGCAAGAGATCAAGGTGCAAGAACTGAGAAAAAAACAGGCAAAATGTATATGAAACTTCCAATGGCGAATACCGTAAGAAACTGTAATTAAAAAAATGGTAAAGTGAACTGACGAAAAATAAAAGAGGAACTGATTGAAATGTATTGATAAAAAACGAATTAATAGATAATGCATAGTATTCCATATAAAGGATTAAATCGATAAAAGATAGCGTATTTGAGTGAACGAATAATGAAGAACAGTATAGCTATTAATTTTTCGGAGCAAGAACAAAGAAGTAAATGTATTTCCATAAAATCAAGCAACAATTAAAATTATGCATAACTTTTGGGAAGTTATTTTATACGATGCTATCAAAAAGAGGGCACTGGTGTAAATGGATATAGTATGGCCAGCAAAATTAATGCGTACAATTCTCATCAATTCGATTCAGCATAAACAGTTATACTTAACAAACCATGCACCTTGTCTCTCCTGGTTTCATTCTACTAACATAATAAAGTTTGTCAACAAAATTTTAGCATGCTAACTTTTATAAACACAGAGTATTCTAATAACTGTAATTAGATATTTTTTTCTAATTCAGGAATCTTTCTGTAAAGTGTAACAATTACAACGTAATTTGACGCGTCACCCCTTATTAATCTACAGTAGTTGTTTTAATGAATGACAACAACAACGACCGGGTTAATGTAAAACCTTATTTACAATTGTATTTTTAGTAACGCTTGGACAGACGATTCAACATTAAACCTTCACATGTTTAGTATTTAGAACTGCAATTTTATTAGTACTTTATCCGTTGCGCTGTTTTGTGTAATAAAAGTATCCAAATGTGGCTGGACCTCAAACAAACTTCTAACAAAGGTTTTTAATGAATGTCCTCTTTTTCAAATAAAAATTTTACTATTAGGAAAACTTGCAAAAAGTGGCCAACGGCCACTATCTTTGAAATCCAACTTAACTGTATTAAAATTTCGAGATATAAAATTACTGACATTTACTGAGAAGTATGCTCATTATTCCTGACAATTACTGACAGGATTTAAGGTTATAACCGATAACAAAACTATTAAATTACAAATTAAAAAAAAAAAATCCAATCCTATCCAGGTTGGCATTTTCTTGGCGGTTTAAAATATAATAAAAGGTATTTACATGCTTAACAATAGACTAACATCAGAAAATGACTAACCCCTTCCATTGTTTTCATTTTTTTTATTTATATACAAATATTAATATAAAAGGTAAAGAATGAGTAGGCTTTTTTCAAGTTAAAAATTTTCACATTAATTCCTGCTATTTCATTAAAAAAATAGGTTAAAAAATATGTATAATTCACAATAAAGGAATCGTCGCTTGGTCGATTACTTTGGCCAGAACCTTGCATCCCCACTAATAAACAAGTTGATTAACGGACCAATATATACTTTTTTGCAAGAACTCATCAAAAGCAGCTTCTTCTTCTTCTTCTTCTTCTTCTTCTTCTTCATCATCGTCATCACCATCATCATCAGCAGCAGCATCCTCATAATCATCATCATCATCCCTATCATTCTTTTATGGGTTGATGCAGCGGAGGTCTTTGCAATTACTAAACAAGTTTTGACAGGTAGTTCCATGTTTCCTGCATCTGCATCTTGCTATAGTACACCCCTGAAATACATTTACACCTAATTATAGCCAACAAGTTTACAGGATCAGGTGGCAAGCCAGTTTGAATTGGTTGTAATTTACTATCTGAAAGTTTCCCTCCTCACTCGTCACGTTTTAGCTGGATTGTACGTTTCCATTCCTGAATTTGGAAGTGAACTCAAAGGCTGTGGAATTTCGTAGCTGGTCCTATTGATGGTAATCATTTTGTCTGGGCTTAGTGCAACATTTTCTTCAAAATGCCTTCTCTAAAGCCTTCTACTTGGCTTCAATAACTTCTTTTTGCCCTACTATCCCTGCAAAAACACACTTCTGTCAGTTTGCGACGTTCCTGTTGATTGTCACATTTCAAAGAGATGCTGCCTTACAAATTTCTATAAATGCTGGATAGAGAATAAAAACTCAGTACTGCCTGGCTGAAATGAATGCTGTAACAAACCACATCTCCCAAGGATTTGCTCATTTCTTTGATGTTCAAAACTTTCACACTTTTTGCACCAGTATTTTGTTGTGGCGTGAGGAAAATGAGGTAACTATCCATTCTAGTGGCATGATAGCATAGCAGGTCAGTAACATGTGCGATTAAAATGGTTTCTCTATCTGTGCCACTTCTGCAGCAGTCGGCAATATCAATACGTCAGCGTCCCCAAATGTATGGACTACTTTACAACTTGTTCCTCCAAACTCTTTCCAGCAGGTTTATGAACGATGGTTTGATTTGTTGATTAGAGATGAAAACACCCTTTTAAAATTTTATCACTATTTAAGGGACCAGTGATACATTGAAACCAATACAACCATATGAAAGCGTAGTTGTATCGCATCTTAAAAAGATGGGCCACTTTCCTGTCATAAAAGACAGTGCATGCTTTTCCTTATCTAGATCTGAATATCTGCTGTATTCGCCACAGATTTCATGTAATGTGTTAGCTTTTTTGCATTTGGAGGCGTTAAAGTAGTGAGCCATCATCTAAAATATACTGTGGATATGACAGCTGTGGATATGATTGTACAGGGTAAGTCAGTTCCCATATTGCGTCTACTAAAGCCGTTTTATTTGTCTCTTGCTGTAGTCCAAAATTATTAAAAAGCGCAGGTGTGTATCTATAAAGTTCATATTGAAAATGTTCTTGCTGCTGCTGAGTTGAGGATTCATTGGGAGATGGTACATACAGACTCTTGAATATAAGCTGTGGATCAACCCAACTGCTTCATCCTTGCTGAGCAGAACGTTTGACCCAAATTTAATTGACTCCTCCTTTTTTAACAGTATATTCGTAGAAAATTTCTCCAACCATTGAAGCTATGATGCCTATCCTTGTTCGTTTCTAGTAACTTCATTGTTTCTGAGGAACTCATTTTCCCAGAATGATAAAACCCTGAATTTAATCATATAGAGAACAGAAAATAAATTACATACACACACACACACACACACACACATATATATATATACATGTGTATATATATGTGTATATATATATATATATATATATATATATATATAGTTAGATAACTTTGTTATATATATATAATCAGGCTTCCCCAATAATGCAATTTAAATCAGAACAAAAATTCCAATTGCTCGACTAGAAAGATTTCTCTGTCATCGACTGAGAAAGAAATATAGTTTCGAACTTTCAACCTTCAGAATATGGTATGAAAACATCTTATTATTATCTACATTCCTTTCCCATTCAAACAATGCAATAAATTTTGTTGTTTTTTCAGATGATTATTTTAAGCATAACTGTACCCCAAAATAAAGAAAGGGGGATTTTGTAACCAAGATATATATATATATATATATATATATATATATATTTAGAGAGAGAGAGAGAGAGGGAGGGAGGGAGGGATAGAGATAAATAATAAATATCGTTTATGAACAAAGTACACCGTTATAATGTTCATTCTTGTGTTCGTTCTGTATTGATTGGATAATTACTTCAGTTTTTGGTAGATTTTTAAAAAAGATACCGTCAAAAAATAATTGCCCCCCCCTATATAACTATACCTGTTATTTTCAGAAATTCGCGCCACCTATTCGAACAAGCTTATTAATCACTTGCCCTTTACATACCCTGAACTAAAATCAAAATTCACCGGTTATGAAGGCTTAGTTCCTATGTGATTTGCCCTAATTGAATAATTAATAAACATAGGTTAAGAAGCGTATTGAAACTTTTGAATACACGTACAATATTAAAATCCATAAGAGAAACATTACTCTCGGGGTAGAAACGTATACTATTTGATTTAATTTGAAAGGTATTTTGAAAACAAATACTAATTGATTTAATGTGAAAGCTATTTTGAAAACCAATGATAGTTGTGTAGGTTACTCGTAACAAAAACTAATAATTTCCCCCCATTCTAAAAGTTAACGATATAATCAGATTTTTTATCAAGTAGGATACGCATAACTGTGAAAGCTGCCTGAGTGTTGTATTACCAAGGATGTTTTTTTAAAGAGGAAACTCTTTGCTTGGGTCGATAAATAATATATACGGCCATATATCGGCAAGTTTATATCCGAAATGTTCATTTCAGTTAGCCGACACGATATTACATCTTTCTGGGTCTGCTCAAATGAAAATGCATTTATTCAACGTTTATTTTATATATTTAGCATGTATTATGTTACTCACGGTATAAACATCGAGAGAGAATGCGGCTGGAACGCTAAATTGTTTGGTTTCTATTCTAGCTTTACACGACATCATTTTCTTCTTTAACTTTTTCCATCATATCCTTATAATAATAAATGCGATATCTGCATGATTTTAGTCATAGGTATACGTATTTTACGGCAAGCAGGAGACAAAAAAATTATTTACAGGGATGAAAAATAAAACTTTCAATTTTAATTTGATTTTGTATCGTTTTTTTTTTTAAGACGAATAATAATTTTGGGCATTACTTAAATCTTCTTGCAAAATTGAGATCTGACGTTAGCATATCATAGGCAGTTGCTTCTTCGAGTATAGCAGCTACACCTCTAGCTGAGGCTTATAATGCACAATATACTTTCAGGTAGCCTATTGATTTGGTAAGGAATCTAAAAGTTAGTGTAATTACAACGTCCAACGAGGTTCAAAAATTGCCAGTTTATTACAACGAACAAGATTAATAGTTTGAGATGAATGTACAATGGTTCAATACAATTGAATAGAGATATGCAATTGAACAACATGCCATTGTGGATTGATGGTAAATTCAATTGATGACTTGGGGGCATGTGTTTTCGGCGATATTGATGAAACTTTCCACAATGTTCGATAGCTTTGTGAAAGAGCAACCTTGGCCACTAGGAATGATACTGTTGGTATGATCAATTATAATCCTATGCAAGAGTTGCCAAGGTTAGATTATTCTTTTTAACTTATTATGTTATTGATGAAGATCAGGCAGTAAAATTCCCTCTAATTGAATGTCAAATCATAATCTGATATTAAACAGAACATCTCCAGTTATATTATTAAGACATGATGATCTGATATAATCCGTCCAATGGCACACAGGTTGCAATAAAACCTTTTAAATATAAGGTTCTGGGAGCTATTATAATACTTTGAAATGTTTTGAGTTAAACTGTGTTAATTCCTCAGTCACGTCACACCTAAAATGTTGGTTTTGTAAAAGTTCGTCAAAATGGATGCTATATGTACATTTAACAGTGCTCGTTAAGTGAAGTGAGTAATAAGGTCATCTTTATATATATATATATATATATATATATATATATATATATATATATATATATATGTATTGTACATTATATCATGAAAAAAGGACTAATAGATAAAAGAGGAAGCAGGGAAAGTAGGTTAGGGTTACCGTCGAAACCCCTCTAAAATAAAAAAAAACACGTACTGCCCCTACCTCAGGAGGATTGGGCACAAGAATAAATAATGAATAAAAGTTTCGTTTAATCAATGGGATTATTATTTATGAGGACAGAATATTAAAATACAGCAAATACAACCTGGAATTGCCGGGTGCTTAATTTAGTATTATATAAATATATATTTGATCTTTTTTACGAGCTAATACAATGTTATATTACGTTGAGTATGTATGTTTGTTTGCCTTTCTCTCTTTTTGCACAAAGAAATCTACTGGACCGAGCTTTTTAAAATAAAAAATTACGGTATTTATAATAATAAAGTCCAGCGAACTAAGTAATATTACATACATTCTAGTGCATGATAAATAATAAATGATGACCAATAAAAAAATAATATTTAAGTTTCTCTTTCCTTCCAAAGTTATATGCTGATCTAACGAGAATTATTAAGTACATTTGTTTTAATTAAGCAAAACCTTTATATGTTATGGTATCTATTATATACACATACAGTAATTGATAGTGATTAACAGGAATCAGTAACCATGCCAACATGAGCTAATAATCAGCCATAATTAAACATCAATTTCTATAAGAACTCATTGTATGTAACACTGGGCTATAATTTGTACCCGTTTCTAATGATTTAACGTCTAGTTTTTTTTTTTTAAATAGGAATGAACTTAAAAATACATTTAATTTTTAATAACCTTTCTAATCCTATCAGCATATTTAAAATAAAACCTTAACTATAATATAACTGTCGTAATATTAACACTCTCGTGTTTTGTGTTTACTGTGTTGTATAATATTTTTCCCTTGCTGTGTACTATATTGTATTTTCTATTAGTTCATTAAAACATTTATTCTAGGTAAAAGTGTATTTTGTTCTCAATTTACAACAATTTAATGAATTAGTAAAAAGAATGAATAAAAAATATATGGGCAAATTTTTAACTCATAATCATCTGGATATCTCTCCTAGCTCGACTGGCGCAAACAAAACATTTAAACATTGACTTCGGTCTAAATTGTCTTTCATGCGAATAATAACTACCGAGAACACAACCGATCTTGACAGGTCAGACATTTTGATAAATCATTTTTCGCCCGACGTATACAAATACATCGCAGAACATACGACGTATGCTTCTGCTCTGAATCGTTTCAGTGATTTATATATAAAACGCACTAACGAAATTTTCTGTAGACATACGTTGTCAAATCGAAGACAAAAAGACGATGAAAACAACGACGAATACGTAGTATCAATACTGTCGTTAGCTAAAGGTTGCGACTCTCAAGCAGTTAATGCTATTGAAAACAGGAGCATTTGCATCAGGGAAGACTTCATTGTTGTTTACTTTCTAACTCATTCTGAATCTTATACACGTTCTTAGAACACAATGGCTACTGTTAATGACGAACAAAACTATCATAATAAATCAGATGATGAATTTTGTGAAACTTCTTCTTTCATAAAAAATAAATAAACTTGCTATTTTTGTGGGTATTCCAGACGCGATCGGATTATGTCCAACGAGGTCCGCCATTTATAAAATATGTCGTGATAAAGGTTAGTTTGCGAGGGCGTGTCAAAATTCTCAGAAATCTACATCTGCTTCCATTCAATCTGAAGCCACATCAGCATCAACACAACCACACAAGCTAACGTCCATATTGTCTGATCCTCCAACAAAGAAACACATTTTTTTAAAAACACATCTGCTTCTTCTTCGGGTAGTTTAGAACAAACTTTCGTCTAAGTTCTAGTCGGTAAAACAGAAGCAACAGCTATGATAGACACTGGGAGGTCTCGGAAAACTTTGTTAAGAAAAATAAATTGAAAGTACAACCAGCTGCTGGAAGGGCGCATATGGCCTCATCGTCACCTAATGCTCCTATGAAAGGACAGTGTACCGTGAATATCAATTTACAAAGAGTTGTACGCTAACATAAAATTTGAAATTTTACCGGATCTTTGCAGTGATGCCATTCTTGGCCGATACTCCATGTGGCAGTACTCTAGTGTTTCTTTTAGCTTTATTGGTCATAAGAGAAGTCTCCAATTCCCTAGCTCTGTTTCCTGCAGTGTACTGTCTGCTTTAGTAGTAACACCATCTCTTTTCGCATCCTTTCTCCGGACTGTAAACCTATTGCCACACAATCTAGGAGGTTTGGAAATCAAGATAAACAATTTCTACGGCCAGAAATTGAGAAAATGCTATGGGAAGGAGTAATTGAAGAAAATACCTCACCGGTAGCTACTAGTAGTAGTACAAGAGTACTCACGTTTTCCATTTGCTTTAGCTTGTGCAAATATTACTACTTATGTTGTAATCGAATGTTTTTCCAAATTTTTACAATGTTTAAAACACCCTCATACATCAAATCTGATCGGGGAACTTATTTTTATCCAAAGACCTAGGGGAGTATCTCATAAGTTAAGGCACAGCAACTAGACGGACTATTCGTTAATATCTTCGAAGAGATAGACAATGAGAGTGATACAATGGCGTTGTATGGAAAACTATATCCATGGCATTGGGTTCTAGCAAACTCAAAGAGTCACAGTAGGAGATTTTACTCCTCCAAGTATTACAGTCCATCAAATATCTACTTTGTACTAGAACTAATGCCACTCCTTATGAGAGACGATTTTCTTATAAACGGAAGTCACTTAGTTGCCATTCTCTCCCGTCTTGGCTAACTGGACCAGGGCCTATATTACTGCGTCGTCATGTTCGGCATAGTAAATATGATCCCTTGCTCGGTGAGTTACAACTTTTAGAAGGAGACCCTTAGTACGCTTACGTGCTGTTAAATGAGGGATGAGAGTCTACGGTCCCTCTACGTGACCAATCCCCCATTGGAAACTTGACTCCATCTAAAAAGCAGACCTCAACGGAAACCTTAGTTCATCCAGAAAAGTCGAACAATCCATGCGCTGAGAATAACTTAGCTAATCCAACTTCTACCAGAGAACAAAATACAACACCTGAGCTATCTTCTCCACTGTGTATTGATCTTGATGCTGATGCTGATTTTTCTATTCCTTAACCTAAACACCTCTTTACGGTACCTATGGACCTGGTGGAATTATTATCCACTACTAAACCTGAATTCCCAGGAACTCTAAGAATACCCGCTCGCGAAGGTCGAAAACAATCAGGCTATCAATGACTGTGACATATACACTTTTATTAATATTATAACTTTAATTCTTTTGAAAATTATAACAAAAGTAAATAGGAAGCTGACGAGAGTCCAAAATATTTTCTTTATGACGTCACAGTTTAAATGTTGGTAGTTTTCACAGGTAAAGACAAGTAAGAAGCATTTTTCTTCAGGGTAGAAGCAATCTAATAGAGCCCAACATTGGTCATGCTAGTTGCAAATGCAGCATATGTTTACCAGTACACACAAGTACCCGTATGTAATCTTCCTAAACCAACACTAATCACCAGTAAGGCTCTACATGAAATGATACCCAATGGCTCCGAACAGATGTCACTGCCAGACAATACCGGACAGCTGAAGTAATATTATTTCATTTGGGCCAGGGAAGCCAGTACCCGGAATTTTCTAGGGCTGATAACCATATTTTTATTTGCTTTCATTATAACGGACAATATTAGATTTGTGTCACTAACATAGTAAGCTAGTTTGTTTTCCTTTACGTTAATTTTATGTAGAAATCACGTGGTGTATCTAATATCCTTTTTTTAATATCATTTTTTGCCATTATTATACAATGACACAGCGTGGAACAGAGCTCTCTCTTAAATATATATATATATATATATATATATATATATATATATATATATATTAGTGCTGCTAAACTAGCATCTTTCCCCAGCCGTGAACCTACAACCATTGTGCTGACAGGCGGCAGTACTAACCACAGGACTAAGAATCAAATGCTTATTTAATAAACATCTGTCCAACTCTGAACAGTTTTCCACCTGGTAGTTTTTAAGTTTTTCAGTTATTTTGTATTACATTATTATTGCTTCAAATAAAAGTGTGTGTTTGAATGTTACGGATAGCTTTCTCACAATTCTTCCTTTAACATTTTTGCACAGATTTTAAGATATAAAATTGTATATATATATATATATAAACAAAATTACAGGCATATCATGTAATTGGAAGTTTTCTATAAAATAGTGTCCAATATGTTACTTTAAATATTGATAAAAACGATACATTTAAATTGTCTTCTCGTAGTCGAACACTATTTATTTCTTAGTGTTGCGATTTGATTGTTTCTCTTTTATAGTTTTGGGACACTAAATCAGGTTTCAATCTTGTAACCTGCCAGCGTTTTATATGCGTAGCTATGATTAAGTGGCGTTTTAATATGTGTTCTCAACATTATTACCTGTAAATTATTCTATTGCATTTTCTTATATTGACCTATCCGTATAAAACTTTATAAAAAAGCGTTTTCTTTTTTATTACATAGCGCTGAATTTGTGTTCCCCACGATTAAAATAAAAACACCATGTTTTTTTTTCTTTGGCAATCATTATTTCAATTAAGCAATTTAAAGTTTGAAAGCGGTATAAACGGGAGAAAGACACAAATAGTCTGTTATTAAATTCATGTTGTTAAACTTTAATATACCGGTTGTGCAGTTTATAACAGGTGAGCTTCTTTTCAATATCTATTGCCTCTTATCGCACGCTATAAAATGGTCGGTATTAATCTGCATATTCTTGAGTGTAAAATCCTGTTCGATTAAACGTAATGCCTAATAGTAGTAATTACACTTACATAAAATTAGAAAATTTGATTCAGTCACCTGCAAAATAAACACGTTCTATTTGTTGTAACCTGGAAATCTTATAAAATCTTTGATACTAATTTAAAAGATAATGATTTTAAGTAAGATTTTGATAAAAACACGAGTAATATATTCGATACAACAATATTATGCATAAAAATATAATAATATATTTAAATAACTAGAAACTTAAAACTGAAAATCAAATAATATGAATAAGAAGTATTAAAGATCATAAAGGAAATGTATACTGCAGGTTTAAAGATTAAATAAGCAACCGTCTTATGTTAAGATTTGTGTGTAAGTATATATGCATGCACCCACACACGCATATAACATCCATATATATACCTCTTACCTACACATGCATATGTTAGATATAACCCACATTTAAAAGTAAGTCGTTCGTTTTATGTAAACAAACATAAAAATCGAAAAGGAAGAATAGGAAAATTCGGTATGATTCGAATGAAATTGAACTCTATAAATGATTGTAATTGAGGTTATTGAGATTTTTACATTGCCTCATGGACTTCTTTTACCAATTCTATCATATGAGGTACCATACGTATGTTTAAAAATATATTACATATTTTATAGGGTTGCTTATATTATTTACATTGGCTGTACTTACTCCATCTTCAATAAACGCGATGAATTTAGTAAATTCTAGACTAATCTATTGTATGTTTAAAACCTGTAAAAATTAAAATTTCAAAACTGTTCGAGATAAAAAAAAATACGACGGTAATTGATTGTAAATATTAGAAACTACTACGCCCTATGTAGAAACTAAAATAAAACAAACACCGCATGAAACCAGTATTATTAGACATAATAAAATTAGCATCCATCTTAATATTACCTGGCACATTTTAAACATGTCTCGTTTATTTTGTCGACGTCTGACATAACGTGCGCGTTTTCGACTGCATGTGTAAAACTTTCTTGCCCAACTTTTGTTTTCGTTTGTTTTCTATATTGGAAAGTGATTTGATTAATATTTGAATGTTCACTTAATTATTTTACAGTTATAAAATTTTGAATGGTCAATTAATTCATACAGAGAAAAATTGTAGAATAGCTTAAAATAAAAACAAAACAGATGAGTTAAAACGTCTGCATTGGAAAAAAAGTTGTAATATAACTAAATGAAAAAAGTTTAACACTCTTAAAACATTTTTAAAAATATAATTAAAAACTACTTCACTGTAATATTTGTTAGAAAGCAGACCTCAATGCCTAAAAGACAAGTATTTAGTTATTCGTCTTAAACTTAGTTTCATTAAAATCCGTCAAAACAATTCATGCTGCCATTCACCAGCTTCTCTTCTTTAATTAATGTTTTCGCGTTTGTTTTGGCGCCCTAATCTGTCGCAATAAAGAAAGTATGTTTTTTTTTAATTAAAGAATAGTAAATGATTGGATTTTTGTTTCTTTTTAAATTAAAAAAAACACATTATTTAAACTGCTAATTAAAAAAAATGGACACAAGGATTTTGGGGGAGTTATATAGAATTAGCTACCTTTAAAAATAATTTCTAGTAAATAGTACAAATTACAAAATTACTCTGGTTAAATGCAAAACACAATCATCGGTTGGCGTGCGCGAACCTCAAAATTAACGGTTAGTTAACAACGATGTAATTTATGGGAGACATCGCTAATTACGAAATCACTGCGAAAATTCTAGTATTTAATCTAATTCAAAAAACATGGTTTACGCATGAACAAGTATTGCAATCTTTTAGAAATAGAAAAATGTAGGTGACCTCTTGAAATAAAATAAATTTATTGATTATTTTTTTCTGAAATTTCATACTATTTGTCCGAAGGATTGTTCTTTCTAACTAATAGCGGACATAAAACAGACACCAACGCACATATATCTCTCTTTTATATAAAATATTGTAAAGATGTAATGAAAAACTTCTGTCTCGTAAGGCATTGGCGTTCAGCATATAGTTTTGTACACTGCTGTGACTGTAGTGGCGTTATAGTCAAAGTTGAAGTTGCCCCTTTAGATGCAGTAATACGAATACCTAAGTTTCGTCGACAGATATGCCAGCCAATATGATCGGCGCCAGAGAAACTGCAGGAGTTGCCGGAAACATTGTTGTAGATCTTTAACATCCGCTTACCTTGACTTCAAACCGAAGTGTTGTCGGAATGTATTGCCTTACCCTTTGCGTTTCTCAAAGGATTTACAAGGCAGTGGAGCTATTTGACCATAACTGGTGAAAATTTGCAAGTATTTCCAATTTTTCCCACGACAGGAGAACTTCAGCGTAGTTATGGTTATATACAAAGGAAAATATATCATTAAATGATCATTCTATACGAGAAATCAGACAAAAAAAGCATCCCGAAACGGTTATTTTTTAATATTTTGTAATTTAAATATTGTGATCTTATTTACATAGTGATGGACACTCTACTTCCCCATACAATATATTACACAGGAAATCGAGACTAATCACATGTTATTCTTTTAATTGCCATACGTTGATAGACGGGAAGGTGTTGTTGTATAATTGAGAGGGTTAGTCGATCGTAGATCTTCAATTAAATTATAAATACGAGAGGGGTTAGAATATGTAATCGCTTAATTTTAATGAAATTAATAGAATTTTTCTGAGACGATGTTCAATTAATTGGACTGAATCGCAGATAAGATATATTTGTATTAGTAGTCAGATAATAAGGAGTTGTATCTGTAAACCGATTATTTAAAATCGTAAATTAATAGCCTTAATCTGCGTCAAACGCTTATTGCAGATTAGTAAAATATCAATATTTAACTATTTCACGTCACGCAAAAATTAAAATTGTATCATCAAATAACTGTTTCAAGGTTATTTATTTCCCAAAAAATGTTTCCGAATCCATGCGATATTAACAGAGTTATGAAATATTATGAAGTAATTTATTCTGCCCATCGCTTTATTACATGTCATTTAAAATGCAAATATAAAAGGTGATAAACGGTTATCGAAAAAGAACGGACTGTTGCTCGACTCGCAGAAGAATTCGCCATCAAAGATTTAGTTATGCAGCTGGAAAGGGATCCAAGACCTTTGTCTTCATTCGTAAATAAACCCAGCACCCAATAGAGAAAGGCACCAATAGAACATTTTCACATCGTGATATTTGGAGAATTTATAGGGAATTCAACTGAAATCACAGCAGGAGTAGTGCTTCCATTTTTGCAAGAGCTGGAATCGCTCCAAGATCCAAGAAGACTCGATGTAATGTGTTGAATGAGATGGCAAGAAACATCAAAACTTTTCCAAGGCCTCCATTGAGCAAACAATATAGGGAAAAACGAAAGGCTTGGGCACAGGAGTACATGGAAAGGGACTTCCAACGTGTCCTAATTATAAATGGGACACGTGACACTCTTGATGGTACGGATAGATTGGCCAGATTTGTAACTCTAACGGAACTCCAACCCCTTACAGAGTTCGTCGCCAACGGGGAGGAGTCCTCATATTTGGGGCGGAAATCATTAAGGATAAGTTGGTTGGAATATTCCGAGTTCCACAGGATGTTAATCTTACCAGCAATGCGCACAGGGCCTTTGGAACCAACATTTGTGACCATTGCTAGATGACCTACTATTGTCACATCGCTTTCAGATGATTGTTATGCAGGAAAATTCATCATCCCATTCTGCTAGGGCGACTGCAGCCTTCCTTGAATGCATGGCCTTCTTTGCAGCAACTCACATGACCTGACCACCGTGTTCTCCAGACCATAGTCCCATTGAATATCTCTAGTCAATAAAAACTATGAGTTATCAAGGGAAGGCAGCAATTTATTTCAAACGATGCCCTGTTAATAGATGATATTGCTAGATCAAAAATCCTTTAAGAATAAAATGTCATAACTACATAAATGTCGCCCGAAATAGAATAGCATTTTGGAAGTAAGTCAACTTTAAGCAGTCGTTTGATGATAAAATTTTCATTTTATTGTGTAGCATATTTAGTGAAATATTGATAGCTTACTAATCTGCAATAAAGCGATTGACGCGGTTTATATCTAATATATATTATATATACATTCCCGATATTTGGAGTACACACACATGTCTTTTGAACATAGGTGTTATAAAAATGTTCTCCCTAATTACTACCTTTGATAAATTCTGTATGCTGGAATTGCACCAATTGCATTTTGCTTCCATTAAACTGCACTATAAAATTCTGCCTAAGACCATAATATTATAATCCTGATGCATATTCTTTCCAATGAAAGATTATAAGTTGGCGTCTTTTATTGCTTGAAGTTTTCTCGTATTAATCTTATCGTTGTTTTCTTAAGTCTAAAAAAAACTGTATTAACCTTCATCGGTGAGCATTTTTTCACACATATCCTGAATATTTTCTCTCCAATTTTCCTTCGAATTTCTTTAGATATCAGCAACGCGTGCGTTCGGAAATATAATTGTCTGCGAATTCATTATAAAACGCTTTCAAATTAACGTTCCACTTATGTGGACGGCATTCTCATTTCCAGTAATGAATGCTCCATTATGTCGTTTTTATATGTCTGCATTAATCCTGGGGCATTTTGGAATAATATGTGAACATTTGGACGGTTTTATAATGAGAGATTTTCCTGGAAGTAATCTTGTTTACAAAAATTTCCTCCCTATTTTTACATTATTAATAGGCAAGCAGAAGACCAATATAACCGTACAATACGATAATGAGGAATAATAGAAAGCGACATGAATGTCTCTGTATAATAAAAGCTTTTATGCATGATATGACATCGTTCTTAACGGAGATATCATTTCCTACTAGGGACTCAAAAGAGCAATGCTACTGTTCTATACAGAGAGCTAATTTAGACGAATAAATAACAATTTATGGTAGTGTATTCGCTAACCACTGCATAAAATCGAATGCCTCTAGGATAATATGAGTTGCTAACTCCGGTCTAGAACGCCGTGTGGTTTCTGATTAAAATCAGCGCTTTTAGAAATATTGATTGATTAATGTGAACATAAGTATGCACTTTTTGGGAGTATATCTAATTAAATAAATATCGTATTTGTGTATGGCTACGTATGTATATATATATATATTTTTTATTTCTAAAGGGATAAACACGTTAAAGATTACGTCAATGTTTCGTACAAATGTAAATATCCTTTTTTTCATCTTTCATTTTATATTGTAAATCAAATAAACAAGTTAAAATATTCACTCTTGCTACTCGATTTTTATTCCTTTCAGGACAGGAATTACGAATTATTTTTTGGAGATTACGATTGATGATTCGATTGTTTTTTATATTATTGTGAAAAAGGTTCTTGTCTTGAGGTTAATATTCTCAAAACCTTGGTCGCTGTTAACTTGTTGGAATCGAGAATGTTTCTATTGAAATAGAACATCTTTACAGAATTTCGGAAAAATACATGATATTTTATCCATGGGAAAGTATTCTCTCATCCATCAGCTAGGTTTTGATGAAAAAAACTCTTAAGTATTTCTCAAATTTATCGCCTGCATTGAAGAGTGCATATTTATCAATAAGGAGTGTCGTGCCCAACAGAATTAAACCAAGTACTTATCCGTTATGCCACGGACTTTTTGAACAAGACGTGTATGAAGTTTGAGGCTTTACTAGTTGGATTTTTAAATCTACACTATTGATATTCAAAAATATAGATCTCTATTTATATCGTCAGCGGAGCGCTTTGCCGTACGAGGGTATTTCCAAAATTGAAACCTCCTTCTGTTTTCCTAAAAAAGCTGAACAGATACGAACGCGGGAGTAGTGCAATTCAAACGAGCGATTGTTTATGCGTCGGAATTTATCTTTCTACATAGAAACAACCCTCTCTAATGTATTTTTACCAGAAGTTCAATAGTACATATCTGCTACTCACGCACATCTATAACAGCGATTTAATGTTATAGCCTTACACAGTCAATATCCGTAACGGTAGGGTACACATTTTTGGTTTCACGTATACGTCAGTTCTTTCTTGAAAATGCAAATAGCGATCACCCACGAACCATTCATACGAAATAAAATACAGGAAACATATGTTAAACCGCCAAGTGTATATATCCATATTAAACCTCAACATCTCTTACAGGAATAGTAACCAAATTTAGGAAGATAACCAGTTATGGGGAAGAGAAAGCTTAAACGGAGTGCACTACCCACTTTAACCAAGGAAGATTGTGCCCCAGCGGGGTCAATTATAACTTGCCCACGCTCGCTCGATTTGAAGTACACCTGTATGATTACCAAATATGGCAGGATAATTCACCATGATGTGAGAAAGGTTCTGATGTTACCATTGATATCCACCATAGAAATAGGGGAGGGGGTAACATTTTACATTGCTTACTGCCACCATCGAAGGTGAGGTCATATGCTGGTCACATAAAACGGAGATTTCAAATTTGCGTTCATACGCTTGTATCGATAAAGTTTCTTTATAGAACCCTTTATTTATCAATCTAAACCAATATATGATGCTAATTAATACATAGTGTTCTCATTATTCACATTGCTTTTTTTTGGATGTACGTGCTAATTTGATTATTTATTATATTCTCTAAACATTTTATCGATATTTAAAAGAAAAATACGGTATTTATTATATTCTTTCGAACGTATTATAATTAACCATTTTATTTCGTTGAGTCTAATTTTATACATCTTTCGGTAAATTGTTTTTTCATTAATCTTCCATTTTTTTAATTGATATTACATTAAGATATTTCTGTATATTATAATTTCATGTTGTAATCATTTTTTTTAATTTTTTAAATATATTCCCCCTTTATACTTCGAGACTTTTCCTTTCATTATATATATTTTTTACACGGTGGTCACCACTTATCAAGGCCCGAAGCCACTCAGGGATGAGGGTTATTGAAAGTACAGTACGTTAGGGTGGAGATTTGATGAAGTGTTTACTTAAGGGGGCGGTTCATTAGGAATTTGTTAACGTTGGACTTGAAGACATCAAAGTTGTAGTCAGGTGGGAAGCAGGCAGACGGAACAGGTGCTTAATTATAAATATTTTTATCCCACTGTAGCTTAGATTCTTAAAATTAGACGTATAAAGTATTTAATTATATTTCGATTTTTAATACTTTAGTTAATATCTTTTGTTTGGTTTCTACAATATTATAAACTCCTATATCATCACATCATGAATAAATCTTTTTAAACCGAATGATTTAGTTGACCGTCGAAACAGTCCTACTTTTGTAATAATTTACTATATTAAAATATATGTATCGTCATTGCCACTGCCCCAGAAGATATTAATAACAGGTTATAAGCCTTGAGCGTGTTGGTGTAGGCTTGAACGCTACTGGTTGCTTCGGACGGTAGGAGGAATCATCAAAATCCAGATTAGTCAGCCATATCATAGCCTGAAAGCAAAATAATTCCAAAGCGATATTGTAAAGAGTCTTTCGCCCACACGCACACACCAAATCACTTTATATGTTTATATAAATATATAAATGTACATGTGTGTATGTATGTATGTATATATATATATATATATATATATTTATATATATATATTTATATATATATATGTATAGATAGATATAAATATACACACTTTTGTGTATATATATCCATATAAAATGCATAGAAAAATCCATGTATTCACTGATATATATATATATATATATATATATATATATATATATATATATATATATATATATATATATCATTCAACCACGGTAGTGGTTGAATATATGCTTAAGTCCGAAATTGAATGAATCGAGACACAGTCAAACCCCCACCACTAATTCCGTTCGCAACCAAATTTCAAACATAGTTGGATAGAACACCTCATTAGCTACATTTTGAAAAAAAAAATTCGAAAATTGGTTCAGTAGAAAAAAGTTTACAACAAAATATGTGGGTTCACAAATAGGAGAGTAAGTACATACATAAGTGACTAACGCTTTTTTTTTTATTTTGCATAACTTTTTTTTGTATATAAATATTTTTACTGCGATTTTGCCAATATGACATGTTATCTTTTACATAAAAATTAATAATTTTATTATATCATAATTAGGATCATTTAATTAATTTTTATGTAAATTATAAAATTATTAATTCCATCTACTAACTAATAAACTAATGAATTAATTTATTTAAACAATTTTCACTACATAAATATATGCAAATAATAGGGGGGAAATAAGTTCAATTCAGCGACTGACACCCTTTCTAACTCAACAAAAAACAACAACATATGCAAATAATAAATAAAATATTTATCAATATTCAAATTTTATTTTTAGCTACAATATTTGAAGTCTAAAAAATTCTTATTTTTTACTTTACTAGAATATCTTGTTCTTTAGTTTTCCAGGTTGAATTTCTTGTTCTTTACTTTTCCAGGTTTAATAAAATCTTAAGAATATTATTTTTCATGCGCGCATTTTTCCATATAATATATATATATATATATATATATATATATATATATATATGTTTAGTTGAATAATATCTCCTTGTGTCAGTCTGTCTGTCTGTCTGTCTTTCTCTATCTCTCTCTCTATATATATATATTCACATGTCTAGTTTGTGTTAGACTATATATATATATATGTATATATATATATATATATCGCTAATTTTTCACATATATATATATACATATATACAGATACACAAACATTTATATGTATATTTCGTAGAAAATAAAGGAAGTAATAAAGTTTCAAGTTATAAACATGTCTTTCAATACGTCTATTACTTTTACAAGGGAAAACCTATCAAGCTCTATTCCCAAGTGAAAGAGCTTCACTCTCAGCGACATATTGTTGATTACATCCGTGTACCGCAGCAGGCAATGTGTCAGCGTAGGTTCCCGTCGCATTGATTAGCTGGCAGACATTAGTCAATAGGGTAACCGGAAGCGGAAACACTGACAACCTCAGAAAGGAAGCGAAGCTCAAAAATTCAGATGAATATGGACGCCATTAGAATCATCGACGAGTTGTCTCTAACCGGTTTAATGGAATTCCATCAACGACCCGCGGTTCAATCGGCACATAAACTAGTCTATGTTGAACAATTGATCGCTTATATTTCTTTTTAATTCATCACAAACTATAATGCTGTGAAAAATTGCAACAAATTTTTACATAACAAAGAACTTCTATAGATAATTTGATGTTCGTTTGAGAAAAACTCAAAGAAGTACGTGTTAGAACGCTTTGCTATTCAGTATATATATATATATATATATATATATATATATATATATATATATATATATATATATGCTTAAAAATGAAGAGAAATTCAATGCCTACTACATACCATCCTCGGTTGACTTCGGCATCTCTTTACAGCAGTTTTTCATAATCTTGATACAAAGTTACGTCTTATAGAAAGTAAAACCTGTAAAATATCTAAATAAAGTCTAGTGTCGTGGTTCCTCAAGCAATCCAATTCGTTCTTCCTCTTGAGATAGAGTACACTCGCCCTTTTATTATAGATCAGTTTCGAATACGAAATAAAGAGCCATGGATAATCAAGAATTAAAAATAGAAAAAAAGAAACAAATAATAACACATAATAAATATACATACTGACAGGCCTGAAATCTGCATAAAATGCGCTTCTTAACTCGTTTATACACCAGCTGCAAAGAGGTAAGTAATGGTGGAAACCTTATCTTCTCTTCAAGCGGTGATATAGCCGTGGCAGAGGCCAACTCTTGTTAGCAATCAAGCCTTGATACTAGCGCTCCAGGTACTCTGGCTCAAACATTTCTAACAGATGAAAAAGTATATAAGATATTTTGAGGCGTTGCTCCTTTATGTGTTTAAAAAGAAAGCGTTTTTTTCTTTTGTTTTTTTTTTGCTAACATTACTCAGCCCTAAAAGTGGAAAGAAACAGCAAATAAAACACTCACCGTAAAAATAAAAGACATTGACCTTCATGAAAACTAAAGAACCCACAGATTGCAAGACTAAGATCTCCCGGATTATAGAATATATGACAGAATATGATATTGGTCTAATTAAAATTGTCACTCTAAAAGAGGATGAAGTAAAAAAAAAACCCTCCTTGTATCAAGGAAGAATAAAAAAAAAAACTATGAGGAGGCAAATGTCTAGAAAGAAAGAGGAGGAGTGATGTCGATATTGATATAAGCTAAAAGACATGACCCTGCAAGAAATTAACAAAAAGCAAAAGAAGAGACCTGAAGAAAAATATTATTCCATTTCCTGTCCAGGTAAAATAAATAGTTTACAACAATAATCTGAATATTTTTGATGCAGTTTAAATGAAATGCATAAAACTGAAATACGAGCGATCATTAGAAAAAAACCGAAAAGGGCTTTAAAACATAATAACCAATCTTATCGAATATTTTTAGCACATCTAGAACCACAGCAGCATTTACCTGTTTATCTAACAAGGCTGCCTGTCCTTATAACATATTAACAGATATCTACTTTAACATCACGATCAATTTATTAATCATCTCTCATCCCTCTCAGATAACAGCATCTTACTTTACTTGCCACTCGAGAAATATATCATTTCTCAAACCTGTATACATACCACCAACTTTATCATTTCCGGAACTATATCATAAGCAGTTGGCATTGTGGAAAGAGCTTTGTTTAACTATTGAAGAGATCCAGAAGATGTAGTTCAACGAAAAACAAAGTTATTAAATTTATAATCAATGAAGGCAACACATTTAGCTATAAAAAGGAAAAACGCCCTTTCAAAAGACAAATGCGTCAAGGATTTGAGTCGCTGGAATTGACAATATAAAAAGCGGCCACTAATTTCCAACAGCAAAAACAATGAAAATTCAAACAAAAATAAAAACAAACAAACACCAAGCTAGAAAGCAGAAGTACCGACATCTGCTTAAACGTTTCAGACAGAGACTGCCTCAAATAAAACAATTTCCTGCCGCCGCTCCAGTGCATGGACGGTTGAATAAGAGCATCCGCAGCTTCAGCGAAAAACATGTATAAAACAAAAGACATAAACTGGGTATTGTAATGTAAATAAGTGTCCAAACTCTCTGTAACTATGTGAACATCGGGTCTAAAATCTAATATTTTAATACTCTTAAATCATAGGTACACAAATATATAAAGGCTTAAAATTATATCCTGTTAACGTTAAAAGTGGTAGAACTAAAATACCTCACATTAAAACACTACATTTTTTATTCACAAGGTTACGTTTCGTCCAGAAATCTTTAATACCGTGTGATTTAATATTCTGAAAATTATATATATATATATGGCTATATATATATATGGCTATATATATATATATATATATATATATATATATATATATATATATATATATATATATATAGCCAGTAGAGTTTAGTTTCCTAGAAGTACATCAAATGAAACAACATGTGTTTACCAAAATAGTGCTCAATGAGTGATCAGAGCAGGTATATTCAATAAAATTAATATATATATATATGTATATATATATTGTACTAGTAAATATAAAAAATATTTGGCTATTAATCTACACAAAATTGTCAACGTTTAATCCGCGCTAGGATTCGTCAGGCTAATACGAAAAGTTGTTCCGCGTTTTTATATACACACATTCTATTGAGTTTTTAGTTAATCAATCAGTTTCCTCGTTTCCAACGCTACTTTCCTAATCAGCCAATGGGCAGGAACTTGCAGGATAAAGGCCCAGTTGACGTTGGGTCCAGCCCTTTCTTTGTGTGTGCTTGTTTAGCGGGAAGCGTAAATATTTAGTGATCTGACCTATTTTACACCTAGGTGTAGTTTAATGTGTGAGTCTTTTTTATAAATATTATGTTAGTTTATATATATATATATATATATATATATATATATATATATATATATAATTTCTGTATATGTATGTTTATTTTATTTTTTATGTTCTATTATTATTGGTAATTTTAAAATTATTTTGTATCCTAGAGTATAGTTTACTCTGTGTACACAGTTGTTCCCTATTTCTTTCTTACATTTTACTAGATGTTGGGATTCTTTAAAGCATAGGGTAGCTAATTTGAAGTCTCATAAATGTATTTGCCCTAATCATTGTTGCTTGTAAATTTTCAGAGGAATAGTTTGAACCATGAGCTCCCAGGCGAAATGCTATTTCTCATGTCTATCAGTGATTGAGAAAATATTTGCGCTCTTAACTAAACGAAGCTTAGTGTTAGTAGAAGGAAATATTCTCATTCATTTTTTTGCTTTATTTCAGTATATACCGAATAGTTTTCTAAGGTTTCTGCAATTAGCTTGCATAAGAGTATATTGAATTTCCATCTCATCACCCTTGAAGAGATAAAACGATGTAATAAATAAGGATACGCTTTTTATGCAAAACGGATCACGTGAGAATTCGTTCAATAATATGCATCATAATGTTTGGAAAATTGAGAAAGGTCTTTGTTTATTAAAATCTAATTTTGTTAAAACTTCACAATAATTAGACTTCTCTGTGTTTTTACGAAGTTCTTTAAACGGCTTTTGTTTTCATTCCCTCAGAAATATAAACGTATATATCCTATATGTTTTTAACCCTTACTTCCTCCTGAAGCAGCGGGAATTATCTATGAAGATCGATCCATTAATCCAGTAGATAAGTATGTTCTATACAAATAGATTATAATACACAGGACTTAAATTTATTATTAGATATATTTTTTGCGAAGACGCAATGCATTCTAGTACTCCTAGAATGTGGAAATTTGAAATAATGTTTTAACTAAGGATAATTAAATTGTATAGAGCGTGCGGCATAAGTTTTGTCATTAAATTTCGGAACTATCTTCATGATAATATTAAATTAAATTTACTATTATGTTCCCACTATATGATAACAAAATATATGATTTCTTATTTTTCAGACATAAAAGATATTAATTTTTAACAATGTGTGTTGAATTAAAACAAAATTTCATCACAGAGCAACATGAGAAGGTATTGCATTCATCATAAGTATTCAAGTTAAGGAAACCCCTTAAATCAACATGATATTTATAATAGAGGATGATTTATTTTTACTTGGAAACTTCGTAGATAATAGGTAGGCAACAATCAGGGCTTCCTCACACAAAAGACCACATAAAATCATGAGAAGTGTTAGTGAAAATCAACTGACACCCAAGAGAATTCAAGACACAGATGGAAAATGAAGCATACACCCTACCAATGATTATGCGTCGTATTTGTTCTAGTAACTTGTAAATGTCATCCGTTAAGATATAAAACTGTGAAGAGATTCATCAGAAATCGACTCCTGTTAAACCGTATCAGATAAAGGCACGACCAATAACGTCATCTTCTTGAGTGAAAAGTAATTCTCTCTTCAACAGTGCCACACTCACCAAGATGGTAGTCTTCTGATAATCGTGAGGAAATACCTGATAAGGCAGGACAGATTTTCACAACGGGAAACTCACATCAGTGATGATGTGGGCAGCCACTTCTGCAACAGGAAAATTTGTACTTGCTTTTAAAAATGAACGTCACATTAAGGAGGTTCTTCAAGGTGCACTGCCCCCATGGTATAATTCTAAGTTAAATTTTGAAGTTTGGACTCTCCAACAAGATGGTGCGACAAGATACTGCTTTATGTAAGACAGAAATGGTATTTCAAAAACTGCCCGAGATGAATCAGCAAAGAAGAATGCCCATCTTTATTAATTGATCCTAACGTCCTTGCATATTCTCGGTGGTAAATCCTGGAAGGTGAAGCACACTCTACTACTAGTACACAAACTGGAAGCTTTTAATATAAAATAGAACCATACATTGTTCCGTGTAAATGCTGGTAGAAAATACTCTGATATATCATATATGTTGCTATACTTGATCCCCCAATGATTTTCTAGTGCAGTGAAAGCTCGAGGGAAAAATTTGAATTATACTTATGCCATACATTTTTTCTTCGGTATTTGCTAAACATTTTCTGAAATTAGTTTTTTGTATAAAATGTTTTCTTGTGATAAATCTGTTTTATTTTGTAACAATATTTATGGCATACCCTGCATTATAAAAGATACTAAGGTTCCCACTGCAAAGGTTCCTTGTAAAGTATATTTGAACTTGGTCTTAAACCGGTACGTATATAAAAGACAGCAGAATAAACTTATACAAAAACGGCGGTTGCATTAATTTAAACAATAATGCAATGGATATTAATATATACGTATTATAGTAAGTCAATATCCTTTGCAAAAGTGCCTTATATTCTGATAAAGAAAAATGGAAATATTATACCATAAAATAAAGACTTTAAAAAGAAACAACCAGACAATAACAAAATTACAAAAATGACAGATCGAGATAATTTTTTGGCCCTGCATACAAGGGAATCATTCCAATAATGCTCGGTTTTCGCAGCATGATATCTTCAGTCAGGAGGACGCCATGTTTTAATATAACTCGGTAATCGACTTTTTCTTCCAAGCTCTGCGGATTTTGAATGAATCGCTGTTCCTCAAATGGACAAGCGTCTCGATCGTTATTTCCGGTTTGCTTCGTCTTCTTAGTTTTCAAGAAGCCTTATGATATAAAATAAAATAACAACCGAAAAATACAACAAAATGCATGGATCAATAAAAATAAAATTAGGAAACCAGAAACAATTACATCTTATATATAAACGACCAGATGCATAAACACACATTTGTATTCATGTAAATGTTTTCTGTTTCATTCATATTAGCCGGTATCCATTCTAAAAAAAAAAAACTTTCCTTCATTAATGTGTTCGTAATACTTAGTAAAGTACGGGCAAGAATAAATTGGGGGATAGCATTCATCTTCTTAAGAAAGTAAACACTAAAACCATGTTTTTTTTTATTATCGATAAGTCTCTATTCATAAATAAAAGTGTATAGGCATGCTTACCTGTTAGGGTTTAACTTACATCACCTCAAACCAAATACAATATTAAATAAGTCGCTATTCGACATAAATACACACACACATACACACACACACATATATATATATATAAATATATATATATATAAATATATATATATATATATATATATATATATATATATATATATATATATTTGCTTACTGTATTTCGGGGAAAGAGTCCCGACAAAGTGCTCGATTACAAAGAAAAACTTTTTCGATTTAAGAGCTAAATATTTATTTATTAGTTTTACAGAAGTTCAGAAAAACATTGTTACCGTCGGTTTTAAGCCCAAGCACAACGGGAACCCGTTAATGGTAACATGTAAATAATGTTCGGCTCTCGCCAGCCATCTTGTTTTCTGCCCCGGGGCATATTTTTTCAGCTTTGCATATGTTTGTTTATATAATAATTTATGTTTTTATTTATTAGACTATAGCTAGTTCGTGTTTAATTTATTTTAATCCGGTATGAATTTTCTTCTGTTTTATTTTTTTTTATTATTTAATGCGTGTTAGTAATTATGTGTGTTTGTTTTTTTTTTTTTGTCCGGTCTGCCTTTCGTTGCTTTTGGTTGGGTAAGGGGGAAAATTAATTTATCTTGTTTAACCTCTCTACTTTTTTTCGGTTGAGGGGAGACAACCAGTGTTTTAGTGGTCAAAGGGGGTAACTAATATATCTTATTTATCCTTTTAACTTTTTGTATTAAATATTATAATAGATGAGGGCGGGTGTGTCATTTAATTCTAAATTCTTTTATATATCTGTGTACTGTGTTATAGGCAGTCTTATTCTTCTTCATATATACTAATATTTGTGCTTAATGTATTTTGACAAGAGTCTAAATATCCGTTACCCTTTTCTGGTTTATGCGT
Organism: Euprymna scolopes; assembly: GCF_053919585.1. Taxonomy (NCBI): domain Eukaryota; kingdom Metazoa; phylum Mollusca; class Cephalopoda; order Sepiida; family Sepiolidae; genus Euprymna; species Euprymna scolopes. The sequence goes on along the minus strand of NC_136503.1, from coordinate 59,048,084 downwards.
TAAGTTGGCTGCATCTAGAATACTCTTGAACTCCTTTAGGTGGGGTCCTCGTTTATTGTTCTGTCTTCCCAGTTTATTAGTAGCGCTTATCTCCTATGCAGACATCCTTTCAGTGTCTCACTACGTACGTTCAAACAGACCTGACAAAAATGGTTGTGTTTTAAAACATAATTATTAGATCAGGGTTACGGTTTCGAATGAAGAAGATTTCATGTTTTCCATCATATGTTCCGTTTTGACAATGGTTTCAACCATTTTGTTGATAAAAAAAATTGATAATATGAGTAAACGCTTGCTTTCTTAAGTGGCCTTATGATTTTGACCAGGATTTATATATATATATATATATATATATATATATATATATATATATATATATATATATATATATATATATATATATATATACATGTACACACATATATATATATATGTGTATATATATGTATATATATATATATATATATATATATATATATGTATATATATATAAGCCATTTTGTCTCTGTGTTAGTCCATTCATGTTAGCTCGGAAAAGGCTGCAGCGATTTTTTTAAAGTTCCGACAAACGTAATTAATGCGCCTTTGAATGTTTTAGATACGTTTGGTATAGAAATACCTTCTTTTATTATTTCTATTGATAATTAGAAGATCTAATTTAAAAAGAAAATATCGATTATTTGCAAAAGTGAACACTTTTATACAGCCTAACATCACGACTCCTTTTTAGGTGTATTATAACGACGCAAACACAAAGACTGGGCGAAAAAACGTGTGTTTTAGATAGGTTGAAGACGCATTTCAAATACAGGTTTGTTTTTAACGCACATTTGAGCCATAATATTTCGCTTTTAAATTATATATTTTAATTCAATCCCTAAGTTAGTTTCATAAACTCAATTTAAGGTGTTTTACAGTGTAATTTAAACCACATTGTATTGTGGCCGATGCCACGCCGTGGAAAGGTCGAAGGATGCTTTTCGTTCTAAACTATAGAAGGTAATCGCCCTATTAGATTAAACAGGAGGAAATTTAAACGAGTTAGATTGCGACAAAATATTATGTATGCGGTAATTCTTTATTTAAATTCGATATTGGTTAAGACCAGTATTTTTGTTAGTGCCAGAATAAAAAAACACTATCGAACATTCCCTGTCTATAGTGCTCTATACAAATATCAATGCGTTTCTAAAAGTAATTTTAAAATGCATAAGTTATCAACAAAGATAGATAGAGTAAGAAAGAGAGATAGACTCGCCTGTTGGAGTGATATGCACTGGAATAATAAAAAAAAAACATTAAGAATTACTGTTTTTACTCATATTATTTACTACTTCTCGACGATGTTATTTACTAAGTTCTGGTGCTATTCTAACTGTAGTTTAGAAACATATAATTAATTAACGGATATAAAAAGAAGAGGAGAGTGACAGAGAAAGAGAAAGAAAGGAACCGGACAGGTTGATGCATATGTAATAAATGTATATACCTATTTAATGATTATGAGGAGGTAAAAAATTGAATATACAATCATTATCAGAATTCTTTTAATGGTCTCTGTATATATAAAAGCGAAAATGTGTGTGTATGTTCGCTTTATGTGTATGTCCAAGAAAGGCTTTTTTTTCCGAGAAGCGGTCGGTCGATTCACAACTTCTTAATTTTTTTTTACATCACATATAAATGATTATATCTACGAGGTAACAACGGCGGTCGCCTGTCTATTTAATTTGCTCGACTTGAAAAAATAAATATTCAACATTTTTCCATCGCCGCATGTGGATATAGCTTTTTCGTATAATAAAAGCGACACTAATTCTGGCAGTATTTTCCGGTCGCAGAAGATGTCCGAAAGCAATCAGCTTTGATCAATGTGGAAATATTTTCCTTATATCAGACGATTGCTATTCAATTTATACCCTTCCCTATTAATGGGAAGCTGCCCTCCCAACATCTTGGGAAAACAAAAATAAAACAGTGTTCCTGCAGTAAATAAAATACTACCCCGTAGTCAAAGTTTACCTCATTAAGTCATTAAACCGTACACCTGCCAATTATAAGTAATTAAATTCAGTCAAACATGTTCCCGTCACTATTTCGCGGTGGCCCCCTGGTTAACGTCGTTCGTGTTTTTCACACTTTGATTTTCAAAATTTGCCTCAATGGTTCGGATTTTTCCCTCATACTTACCTACCATAACTTTTTTATTTTTTTATTTTACCCATCCCCCGGAGTTTTGATTTATCAAAAACCACACACCTCGAAACAACCGGGCAACGCCGGGTACCCCCCCGCTAGTATACAATAAAAGTTTTTTCTTTATAATTGTTAAATACACATATGCATTCATATATATATATATATATATATATATATATATATATATATATATATATATATATATATATATATATATATATATATATACTAGCAAAAGTCCCCATCGTTGAGTGGCTTCAAAAACAGCCTACATAAAATCGACTCTGATTTATGAAAGTATGATAGGTTATGAAAAGGAAGTGTTGTAAAGAGATAGCTTCGAATTTGGGGGTATCAAAACCAAAGTAAAATATGATGAAACTAAAAATAAAATAGATAAACCCCATAATTTATCATACCATACCTGTTCACACTGAAACACTTATCAAAATATTTTGTGGATCTATATAAAAACCTTGTGACATATTTCCATTCTATGGAGGTCCGGTGCGAACGAACACCCCACAATTTTATTATACTCTATTTCTTCAAACTGATACATAATTATCAAAGTATACCTACGCAGTAGATATGAAAAGTCTTCGTTAACATTTGTGCCTATTTCAATTCTATAGGGACAAGTAACGTACGCAGACCCCACAGTTTTAATGAAGCCGCATTACGCCATATAAAACCTAACCTAACCATTCCTGTGATACGATGCATCTTCTATCATTATATGGGATCAGTTTTCTATAATAGTCAACCATATAGGAGCCTATTTGAGAACAGACACAAACAGACGTTCAGCTTTATATTATATATATATATATATATATATATATATATATATATATATACATATATATACACATATTTCAATATACATATGTATATATTTATATGTATATATAAATATATATATATATATATATATATATATATCTGTATGAGAATGTTTGTGCGAAACGATTTTAATAAATTTCCCTCTCATTGTTTGCTTTACAGACTCAACACTTGATAAGGAAGTTTGCAGGTTTGTCAATCTCAATTTATACACAGTAAAATATTTCGGATCAGAATCAAAATTGAAAAGAAATGTTATCTTTGATATTAAAAATTGAATCAAGTAGTTACGTTTGAGCATATACAAAAAATTACTAAAAATGTAGACATATGTTTCGGCAGATTATTTCAATTCAAGATTGTTTGTGTGAAACAAATTAAATTGTATAGCCTATATTTAATGCTGATAGGAATGGAAAAAGCTGGGTATGAATCTGAACAGTTACATTTATACTCATCAAAATTGTATATATATATATATATATATATATATATATATATATATATATATATATATATATATATATATTTCTTCCCCGTATGCATTTTAGTAAGAGAAGTATTAGCAAGTTTATTTCCAATCTTTTAATATTCCATTCAATACAGTTATTTTTGTAACGATGTTTCTTTTGTAATAAATTCGCCAACAGTTGACACTAATATTTTCCTGAACTACCAAATACTTTCGATGTATTTTTTTCGCTGACCGATCATAATGAAACTATAATAACGTCTCAGGCCTATGTAATTTATATTTTTCAAATAATTAGTGTATATATATATATATATATATATATATATATATATATATATATATATATATATATTATATATATATATTTCTAATTATTTATATGTATATATATATATATATTATATATATATATTTCTAATTATTTATATGTATATATATATATATATATATATTTCTAATTATTTATATGTATATATATATATATATTATATATATATATATTTCTAATTATTTATATGTATATATATATATATATATATATATATATATATATATATATATATATATATATATATAACTAGCAGGGGTGCCCGGCGTTGCTCGGGTGTTTGGAGGTGTATGCTGTGCAAAAAAAGCAAAAGAACAAAAAAAATGGTTAATTTTTTAAAACTTTGACCCCTATTATGACCCCTTAAAATTTATTGTTTCGGGCCCAACTTACTTTATTAAGTTAGATCCATGTTCAAGGAACCTATATATAAAATTTCAAGTGTCTAGACCCAAAATTGTCGGAGGAGTTTGGTAGAGTACTTAAAAGTCAAATCGTTGAAATTTGACCCCATAGCAGCCAAATTACTGAGTGATACCCGTCACATCGATTTTCCCAAATCTCAGTACCCGGTATTTTAAATTTCGAGTCTATAGACTTAAAATTGACAGAGTTATTGCGTAGGGAAATGTACACAGACAGACACACAGACACACAGACAGACACACAGACAGACACGTTCACTTTTATAGATATATAGATTATATAGCTACATATATATATATATCAATGCAGGTTTATATATATATTAATATTTATATATACGTATTTATATATATATATATATGTTAATATATATATATATTTATATATATTTATATTTATATATTTATATATATATATTTATGTAAATATATATATATATATATATATATTTGGTAAAACTTGTGATTAGTAAACACCTGAAGAGATTGTTCAATTCTACTGAAGAGCAAATATGTGTGTATATATGGATATGTGTCTATGTATATATGTGAGTATGTATATGTGTAGAAGCCTTGTGTGTATGTGGGTGTATGTCTGCATATAGATCCATGCATGTCTGCATATACATTGTTTATATATATATATATATATATATATATATATATATATATATATATATATATATATATATATATATATAGGTGTGTGTGCCTAATTTTCTGTGTATGGATGTGTAGAAATGTACATATGTATGTATGCGTATTTGCGTGTGCGTTAGCGTATGTATTAACTCTGAACTGCCTAAAATAAAAATCCATTGTAAACTGAAATGAACAAGTCAACCATATCGACAACGAAAATTTTAAATGGAACCCTGTACTGGTCAAGCCCATGACATCTATCCTAACCCTTTCCATCTTTCTCTCCCTCTCTGTCTCATCTACTTAATATACATTGCTTAACAAGCAAAAAGCAGTTAGAATTTAAAACCTAAACATTGTAACCCCCTCCTCACCTTACACCTTCTTTTTTTCTTTACCATACTCTCTCCATCTCCCCCTCCATATATCCATTTATCTCCACCCATGCCTACCTTAATCTGCAACCCCCACACACACATCTGATGTATTTTAACCTTAAAAACTGAAATATTGTCAACACCCGTCTCCCTCCCCTTATTATCTCCCACCCCCCTTTTTTCATATTTTTTTTGTATTTCTTCAAAAACATTTCTTTCTAATACAAACAACAATTTCTGTAAGCTCTGACGAGGCCAGTGGATCGTAAACATGGTCAACCATAAAAGAGATAAACATTATTCCCACAAACCTTGTTGCGTTTTTACATTTCATCTCCTCTCGTATGTCAGTTCTCATTTTCAAAAATCAGCTACAAAATATATGGAATTATATTCTTCATTTTAAATTTACTTTTTATTTGTAATAAATAACGTGAGGCTATGGAATTACTTGGGCAAACATCTTTCTTTCTATTTCCATAATTTATACAGTAAACGGATTAAATAGCAAAAGAACTACTCGGTATTAATTGTCTTTGATTTGTTTGAATATTGCAACTATCAAATAAATATTATTTAGCAAAATCCCGGAATTTATCTTTGATTCGGATTAATTAAACAGTTAATAAAAAGCGAATGGGGAAGCACAAATGTGGAAACTGATATTTTTACATAATTATATATATATATGTATATATATATATATATATATATATATATATATATATATATATGCATATGCATGTATATATTAGCTGTACCCTTCCACGCGTTGCTGTGGCTCGAAGTGGTGCAATGGAAAAAGTTCCAAAATGAGAAAAAAACATGTTTCTTATAGGTTTAATTTTCCATTTCGTATGGCTGCACACTTTTTGTTGTTCGATTTTCTTAGCTGATATAGAGATTTTCTGGTTTGGTGACTCTTGAATTCGTAACATAAATTGTCCATGTGAAAAAAAACAGTCAGTGTTTAATTATAAGCCCGACAATTATAAAGATTGTTCCCTGTGCTTTGTTGATGGTTATTGCAAACGATAATGAAATTGTAAAGTGCAATTTCCTAAAGTGTAATGATGTATCCTGGGCCCAACTCTTTTTCTGATCTACATTAATGATCTTCCAAATCACATCCTTACATCATTTGTAGACATGTATGCTGATTACACTACCATTCATGGTAGCACATCTAAGACAGTAAACAACCAAGTTCTCTCCTCTGATCTTGAGCACGTAGTACAATGGGAAAATGAGTTGCTGTTTACTTTTAATGCATCTAAAACCAAGTTTCTCTCTGTACATCATCAACATTCTGATCCACATCTCACATCAATTGAAATGGATGGCTCTCGTCTTCAGGAGACCTCAAGTTTTGACAAGCTGATTACACTACCATTCATGGTAGCACATCTAAGACAGTAAACAACCAAGTTCTCTCCTCTGATCTTGAGCACGTAGTACAATGGGAAAATGAGTTGCTGTTTACTTTTAATGCATCTAAAACCAAGTTTCTCTCTGTACATCATCAACATTCTGATCCACATCTCACATCAATTGAAATGGATGGCTCTCGTCTTCAGGAGACCTCAAGTTTTGACAAGCTTCTGGGCTTGACCATTACTCCTGATCTTAAATGGAACACGTACTTCAAATCTATTGCCAAGACCGCTGGAAAAATGGTGGGATCTTTCTATGGATCCGGTAAATATCTCACTGCTGATGCTATTCTCTATCTATAAAAGAGCCAGGTACGTCCAAGGATGGAATACTGTTGCCACATCTGGGCAGGAGCTGCTAGAAATGACTTGTGCTGCCTTGATAGAGTTCAAAATAGACTCCGTAGCCTCGTAGGAGACGTCCCCCCTCGCAAAACTTTCACAAGAAACACTCATCTAGCTGTAAACACTATCAATAATTCCCCTCACTCTTTATATGTGCCTAAACCTAAACGTAGATTCCATGAACAAAGCTTCTTTCTTATAACTGCACGCCTGTGGAATTGTCTTCTGTTTTCCTGTTTTCCGGCTGACTACAATATGGTTGTGTTCAAGTCTAACGTAAATAAGATCTTGATGAGCCGTTCCATATAAGTTATCAAATTTACCAAATTTTCATTACTAATGATTTCTATATTGTCCAATTTCTACTGTACACTCTTTAACCCTTATCCTTGAGTGGCATCTTGGCCTTGATAATGATGTGATGCCTATGGAAAAATGTATCTAGTGGAATCATAGGAATGCATGGAATGAAGATATATTCAATTGTGAAAGGCCCTGTTAAGATTGTTGTTTCTATGATATAGTGTGTTAATTTTTTTTTACTGCAAGCAATGTCCCATTGCAAAGCTTGGATTGGTTTATATTTCACAACATAATAATTAGTACGCAAAAATTTCTGTTGCAGTACATGCGGTGGCATCTCTGGCAAATATAGTTGTTGGATAATTATCACTTTATCTGCTTTCACAACAGTGTCGATGGATTTGAATTTGACTACCTCACTTGGAATTTTACATTGAGTAATAGCGGTAAGTGCATGGACGTCTTTGTATTGACCTGCAAGTATAGCTCGTTTACGCAGTCATTGAAATTCTTATAATTTGCATATCTGCAAAAACCTTTTAAACTAACTCTTCTTTTGATGTAATAAAATTACAGAAGTTAAAATTCAAATATAATACCAAAAAATAAATACGCAAAAATGATATGTAATTAAAAAAAATAACGCTAAAAATATTAGGCTTGAGATTATCGACGCCCGTTTCCACAACAAAACAAAATAAAAAAAACACGCCGATTTTTTTTTATATGAATAACACTACGGCCAAATTCTATTGAGAGGGAGGAAGGTGGGAGGCAGGAAGTGGGAGGCATATCACGAGTTAGTCAACCTATTTTAATATAATACGAAATGATAGTTAATGAATTTGGTGATATATATATATATGTATATATATATATATATATATTTATTTATTTATTTATTTATTTATATATATATAGGGAGAGAGAGACACGTCAACAGAGAGAGAGCGAAAGACAGAGAGAGAGACATGCCAACAGAGAGAGCGAAAGACAGAGAAAGAGAGAGAGAGAGAGAAAGAGAGAGAGATGTCTAGACAGGAAACGAGATTCGTTTTACTGTGTTTTAAAATGTAAATAAACATATAAGAGTGATTGCATTTGATCACATCCCAGGCCTATACCCTCCTTATTTTCGAGTAACGTCTGTTTCTACAAAACTGATGAGACCGCTTGAATTCTAAGAACCGATACTACACTTTGATCTTATTTATATATTTTATTTCTGGCAAAAATACAAAAAACATGCAACATTTACTAAAAACAAAATTAGCCACAAGCCCCTATAAGAAATTGGGAGGGGGAGGGTACAGGGTCTTTTTGACTATGTAACAGATGAGACTTTGAAGTCTTTCTCTTGACTGGCAACATTTACCAAAATACCTCATTCACTCTGTGGATCCTAATCTAGCTAATAACCCAGCGTTCAATGTAAAATTTAATTATGTACAATTTGTATATTCATTTCTGTATGTCGTGTGTGCATTTTTTTTTTTTAGTGTGTATATGCATGTGTGTGAAAATAAAGTTCGATTTCATTAGCCAAAAGACCAAGTAACCGTCTTATACAGCTTAGTTTTCTCCCGAGCAATATCTCCTATTAAAAAAGATGCATAATTTATATTTAGATAACTTATTTCAATATAATACGAAATGAGAGTTAATGGATTTGGTGATATATATATATATATATATATATATATATATATATATATATATATATATATATATATATATATATATAGATAGAGAGAGAGAGAGAGAGAGAGAGAGAGCGAAAGACAGAGAGAGAGACACGCCAACAGAGAGAGAGCGAAAGTCAGAGAGAGAGAGACAGACAGAGATAGAGAGAGGGAGAGATGTCTAGATAGGAAGCGAGATTCGTTTTACTGTATTTTAAAATGTAAATAAACAGATAAGAATGATTGTATTTGATCACATCCCAGGCCTATACCCTCCTTATTTTCGAGTAACGTTTGTGTGTACAAAAATGATGAGATGGCTTGAATTCTAGGAACATATATTTCACTTTGATCTTAGCCAAAAAGACCAAGTAAAAAACATGCGTATTATATATTTTTCGTATCTTAGTTTGATTTCTAAGAACAGATACTACACTTTGATCTTAGCCAAAAGACCAAGTAACCGTCTTATACAGTTGAATTTTCTCCCGAGCATTATCTCCTATTAAAAAAGATGCATAATTTATATTTAGATGTCATATTCCAAAAATCACAGAAGGCCATCCTTATTATCGATTGACGCTTGTTTCTCTCCTTAATTTCTTAGTGGGGGTGGGGGGAGAAGGATGAAACCGCTTTTACTCTAAGAACAGATACTACACTTTGATCTTAGCCAAATGACCAAGTAACCGTCTACTACAGCTTAATTTTCTCCCGAGCATTATCTCATTCCAAAAATCATCGCTGAACTAAAAACATTTTTATTTAGAAGGCCCTCCTAGCCGAAAGACCAAGTAAAAAAAAAATGCCCAGCGTCGCCCGGGATGGATTATCTGTACTAGCAAAATACCCCGCATAGCCCAGGATTGGATAAAGTAGGAGTATATGCACTAGCAGAACAACCGGCGTTGCCCGGGATTGTAAGACATAGGTGGATGTGTACTAGTAGAATACCAAGTGTCGCCTGGCATTGTATGATATAGGTGAAGCATAGGTCCGATTCGACAATTGTGAAGCTGCTTGTGCATTATAGGTCCGATTTGACAATTTTGAAGGTGCTTGTGGATTATAGCCCGATTTGATAATTTTGAAGGTGCTTGTGCAGTATAGGTCCCATTCAACAATTTTTAAGGTGCTTGTGCAGTATAGGACCCATTTGACAATTTTGAAGGTGCTTGTGCAGTATAGGTCCAATTTCAAAAATTTAGAAGGTGCTTGTGCAGTATATGTCCGATGTGAAAATTTTGAAGGTGCTTGTGCAGTATATGTCCGATGTGAAAAATTTAGAAGGTGCTTGCGCAGTACATATGTTACGATATGCAAATGACCTCCCTTGGATGTAGCATCAGTATCAGATTCCATTAGAGTAATATACACTCATTGTTATAATATGCAAGTGACCTCCCTTTGATGTAGCTTCATTCTCGAATTCCATTATATTAATATACAATCATTGTTATAATATGCAAGTGACCTCCCTTCAGTGTAGCTTCATATCTGTACTAGCAAAATACCCGGTATAGCCCAGGATTGGGTAAAGTAGGTGTATATGCACTAGCAGAACAACCGGCGTCGGCCGGGATTGTATGACATAGGTGGATATGTACTAGCAGAATACCAAGTGTCGCCTGGGATTGTATGATATAGGTGAAGTATAGGTCCGATTCGACAATGTTGAAGGTGCTTGTGCAATATAGGTCCGATTTGAAAAAATTTGATGGTTCTTGTGTATTATAGGTCCGATTTTACAATTTTGAAGGTGCTTGTGGATTATAGGCCGATTTTACAATTTTGAAGGTGCTTGTGCAGTAAAGGTCCAATTTGACAATTTTATAGGTGCTTGTGCAGTATAGGTCCGATTTGAAAAATTTAGACGATGCTTGTGCAGTTTAGCTCCAAGTTGAAAAATTTATAAGTTGCTTGTGCAGTATAGGTCCAATTGGAAAAATTTAGAAGGTGCTTGTGCAGTATAGGTCCGTTTTGAAAAGTTTAGAAGGTACTTGCGCAGTATATATGTTACAATATGCAAGTGACCTCCCTTGAATGTGCTTTATTATCAGATTCCATTAGATTAATATACAAACATTGTTATAATATGCAAGTGACCTCCCTTGGATGTAGCTTCATTGTCGAATTCCATTATATTAATATACAATCATTGATAAATGATAAAATGTGAGTTATTTGATTGGTGTGTTTATATAATGAAATAAACAGCCCGGATATTGTCTGAAAGTTGTTATTTTAGTAAGAGGGGGTCGATTATGCGGGTTAAATCTTAAACAATTATTTTCGAAATTAGTAACATATCATAGAATAATGAAAAATGATTAAATGTGAGTTATTTGATTGGTGTGTTCGTAATGAAATAGACAGGCTAGAAGATGTATCAACGTTGTTATTTTTGTAAGAGGTACAGGATCATGTCGGTTTAGGAGGAAGCGATTATTTGGGTTACTTTATCAAAAATAATTCTCGAAATTAGTAACATATCCAAGAATTATGACAAATGGTAAAATGTGAGTAAATTGATAGGTGTGTTTGTACTGAAAACAAAAACAGCCATACAATGTCTGAAAGTTATTATTTTAGTAATAGGAGGTGGCGATAATGTAATCCACATTAAGAGAGTTAATCCAACTCTCGAAAAATATTGTCGAAATTAGTAACACATCCAATAATGATGAAAAATGAAGTTTTAGTTATTGTATTGGTGTGTTTATAATTAAATAAACAGCCCAGTCAATGTAGCAAAGTTATGATTTTAATAAGAATTGGGCGATTATATGTGCGCACTCATTAAATTTGATTGTCGAAATTCATAACATATCCAAGAATTATGAAAAAAATGATGAAGTGTGAGGTATTTTATTGATGTGTTTGTAATGAAATAAACAGATGAGAAATGTCTCAAAGGTATTACTTTATTAAGAGGAGAGGGATTATGTGATTGGAAAAATGACGGTTGAAATTAGCAACATATCCAAAAATTATGAAATATGATGAAATGTGAGTTATTTGATTGGTATTTTCATAATGAAGTAGACATACCAGACAATTTATGAAAGTTATTATTTTAGCAAGAGGTGGCGATTATTTGGGTTACTTCATAAAAAGCAATCGTCGAAATTAGTAACATATCCAAGAATTATGAAAAATGATATAATGTGAGTTACTTTATTGGTAGGTTTGTAATGAAATACCAGCCATATAATGTCTAAAAGGTATTATTTTAGTGATAGAAGGGAACAATAATGTGGATTTACCCATGAAAAATGATAACAGAAATTAGAAACATACTATAGTCTATGTAACAATGTTTTTATTTTAGTAAGAGTGGAGGCGATAATGTAAGTTAAGGCATGTGACATGGTTGTTGAAATTAGTAGCATATCAAAAAATTATGAAAAATGATTAAATGTGAGTAATTTTGATGATGTGTTTGTAATGAAAAACCAACCAAGGCAATGTCTTAAAGTTATTATTTTAGACAGGTGAGTGATAATGTGGGTTAAATTGTCGAAATGTGTAACAATCGAAGAATTACGGGATTCAACGAGATACGTTAATATATATATATACTTACAGATTACCAGCAGTCACCCTGGATTCAATGAGATGCATGCAAATGTATGCAAGCAGAATACATGGTCAGCTGGGATGTAATTGGATAGATGTAAATATATACTAGCAGAATACTTGGCGTTACCTTGGATTGAATTAGATTGATTGAACTATATACTAACAGAATACCTTGCGTCGCCCAGGATTTCATGAGATTGATTGAGATATATACTAGCACAATACCAAGCGTTGCCCGTGATTGAATGAAATAGGTGAGAATATATATTAGCAAAATACCTGGAATCGCTTGGAATTTGATAAAATAAATGTGTTGCATATTACCTGTCCTTGCATATACATGCTGTAAATTACATACCCTAGGTAAGATACAATTATTTCATACGTGTAATACCCGTCTTATGTAGGTAAAATATGATTTTGCTCGAAATAGCAAATGATACATAAACATGCAAAATTCCTCTCTCATAATAATAATAAATATATTACAAAACCAAATTCAATTTTTTTCATTGTGTATACGGTCCCGATCAACGCCGGGTAGCCCCGCTAGTTTATCAATAAAAGTCGTCATTTATAAGAAAAAAATTGGGAGGTGGAGATCAATGTACATATTTACCCAAAATTTATCCACTCATATGAATTAAAAATGTCTGTACAAGTGAATTATTATCAATACACGGTTTAGTTTTTTTTTTATATATTCATGAACAGAGTTACACATTTTTGTAAAAGTGACAAATTATTAATAAATGTTTAGTAACTTTTTTCTTTTAATATTCATAAAAAGTAAAACGTTTGGTACTCCTTGGTCCTTGAGTTCCATGGCGACACGCATAATTATTTAATGGTCACTCCCTTAGCCCCCCATAGTCAAGGCTAACGCATGCGCACGTAACATTTATCATCTATTTACTTACGTTGCATTTCGCACATTTACAAACATTATTTATTTACGTTGGGTTAACTCTTCTCATGAATAAAATGTAACTAAACCTGCATTTTTCACTTTTACAAACGTTTATTTGTTTACGTTGGCTTAACTCTTTTCATGAATATTGGAAAAAAAGGTCGGTACTCATTGGGCGCTGAGTTCCATGGCAACCAGCAGAAATAAAAATAATAGTCGCTCACTTAGTCCCTCCTCCTAGTCAAGCCTGACGCATGCGCACGTTACATTTTTTATTTACTGATGTTGCCTTTGTAACTAAACGATTATTTGTCACTTTTACAAACATTTATTTATTTTGAAAATTTTTTGATCTTTATGAATATTAAAAGAAAAAATACTTAATATTCGTTAATAATATCTCATTTTTACAAACATGTGGGTTTAAATTTCTTTTTAAATGATAACTTTTATCGACTTTTTCTAAATAGTAATTGCGGATGGGCATGCTGACAACAAATATCATTTAAATTTTGCAAATCCGTTTTATTACAAAAGCGTGTTGTTTTCCCACTATTCTACAATTTGTTCATCCGCGCATGTGAATTAAACATATTTGTAAAAGTGAGAAATAATGACTAAATGATTTAGTTATTTTTATATATTTATTTTACATCAGTTCCATCTCCATAAATGTTAAGAACGGCTTTCAGAATAAACACCCTACACCCTCTCTATATTAACAACGGATTTCGGAATAAACACCATTGGGGGGAATATTTACCAAATTTAACTGATATTTGTTATCAACATACACATCCGCAAATACTATTTAAAAAAGTCGTCATTTAAAAATAAATTTAAAATCAAATGTTTGTAAAAGTGAGAGATTATTAATAAATGTTTAGTAACAATTTTTTTAAATATTCATAAAGAGTAAAACTTTTTTTCCAAATAAATCAATAAATGCTTGTAAATTTGACAAATAATCGTTTATTTACGGCAATGTCAGTAAACAAAATATGCTACGTGCGGGGTGGGGTGGTGGGGCTAGGGGAGCGACTATTATTTTTTCTGCTGGTCGCCATGGAACTTAACGCCCAAGGAGGGCCAAAGTGTAATTTTCTTGTCAAATAAATAAATTTCAAGTAATTTTTGCAATAAATAGCAAATAAATAGCAAAATCAATAATTTTACAACCCGCCCCAGCATATTATAAACACCCTAACCTCCCGTGTTAAAACGGCTTTCGGAATGAACACCCCCCAACCTCCCCATATTAAGAATGTCTTTCGAGGTTTGTGGAAGGGCGTGTTTAATTTGAAACCCCTTTTTACATGGGGAGGTTAGGGTGTTTATAATACGCTGAGGTGTGTCGTTAAAATTAAACAGTTTAAAAAAGTTAAAACAAACTTTTTTATGTAAGCTATGCCGTGAAAGAAACTTAACAATTAAAACGTAATGTTTCCTGAGTTAAAAGCCTTAAGATAAAGAAAGGAATTTCAATTTAAAAAAAAAAACTGATAAGATACATAAATGAATTTTAATTTAATAAATATGGGACTTTTTTGTGCTAATGCAGAGAGTGATCCGTGCTATTTTTAAAATCATATTTCCACGTGTAATTAATGTTTTATTATATGTTTTTATTCAATTGTAAGGTTAAAGTACAGACTGTGTACAAAACACCTTCCCCTCTCTATGTTAAGAATGTTTTTTTTTAAATAATAACGTTATTATTTCAGCACGGATCCTTCTCTGCACGAGTACCTTGTTTCTTTTTACTTATCTTGTAATTCAAGAGTAGTTGAAACGGACGTTACTGGACATAAAACGACTTACGAAAAATATTTATATTTTAATTAATATTTTTATAATTCGCAATGTTAAATAATTTTAATAACATGCAAACATTCAATGATTTTACAGATAGATTTTCTGAAACTTTCAATTAATTTGGTAATGTAGAAATATGGCTTTATCGATGTTGAACGAACCAAGAATTACATATATATATATATATATATATATACATACATACATATATATAAATACATATATATATGTATATATATACAAACACATGTATATATATGTCAAGTTTACTAAAGCGCTTATGTAATTGCATTTGATAAAAACGTACGCATTACCCTTTGTTCATCGCACAAAATTGTTTTAAGTGTTGAACATCTGTCCATAAATACATTTACCACCTGAAAAGAATATCAAGAAACATAATAGCAGGAAAGGAAAACGATAACGACTATCTCGCACTAACTATATATTGTCATTTATCTTCATGGATTTTTATTGTTATTCCTCAAAACACAACGGAATCGCAACTGCTTTTAATAAAATGCCATCATTTGTTTTCATATCGTTTACCTTTCATTTATAATTACTCCAGACTAATCTGACAATATATAAAATATTGTGTACTTTATTTATTAATGACGAAACTCAGGATGCGATATCTAACAAATGATTTAATGTATTTTTATTTTATATACCTGGACTGATGGGACAGTTTCTTTAGTAAATAGTTGAGTATGTGGAGGAAAGTGTTCGTCACCAGCTGGTGTATTCGACTATCAAATCACGTTTAAACTCGCGCGCTTCACATACTTGTTTTTGCACTCTACTCTAATTCTAATATTATTCAACTCAAAATAAACTGTCAGTTCCTCAACGATTAAAGACATTTTTCTTATGTTTCTAAAGATCCACCATGTGAAAAAATATATATTATGTTCATAAATGGGGAATATTAGTTGGCAGTCCAAGAGCCTAGAAAATACAGTTAATAAATGAAAGGCTATAATAATGGTGTTAATACAATGAGTTCCGGGAGATGCTTGGTTCCTGTATTAATTAAAAGATCCATTTACATAATCGAACACTATTGCTTATACGTTGCCAATATATAAAAAGTTTTGCATTCCATAACATTATCTTTAGAAGGGAAATAAATCATTTTCCATAATTACACACTGCTGTATTTCATCTCGTGGATACAGCTGAAAGAAACATAGAACTCTTGCAAGTAATTACATGATGTATATTTAATTAAATATTACATTGTGTACATTTTATCAGAAAGGATAGAATAGAAAACAAAACAAGAAATACTATCGGTTCTATTCGTTAGATATAACGACACCTGGAGGACATTATTGAGACTGAATTAATAACAAGTGTTTCGAAAGCCAGGGACTACCTGGTGATATTAATACATGAAGGAAAATACTCGTCGAATTAGTATACCAATATGATTATGAATTCTATGTATTTAAGCAAAAATATATATCCATATAGTATATTGTTTATATAAAATATGTGTTTGTTGTATCTTACTATGTAAACCTGCGAATTTATTCCTTCATCTTAAAAGTTATACACCAGTAATTTGATACATAGTTTTATAGGGGTAAAAATAATGGTGCAAAATCTGCCGACTGCAATTGTTCATTATTTTTCTCAGATTTGTGATGGGAGAAAGATCTTAAAGATTGGATAAGATTGTAAAATAAAATAAGAATTTAATCATTAAGTGGGACAACGTAAGCATATTTTGTGAACATTAAAATACAAAGCGGCCATTTTTTTAGACCGTTTAGAAATAGAAACGGTTTATTAAATTCCAGTGACAAGCAGATTTTAGTGAGACACTCTGCTGGTCAAAGTTTAGTTTGATTCACGTAAACAGATTAAGTAATGCATAGTCTCCGATATTTTATATAAATGTCATGTTGAAGTTATAGTATTATAGAGGACTCAAAAAGTAGATAAAATTTGACATTTCAGAACTTTCAATATTTTTTTTTTTTTTTGCAATTGTTATTCTCTTTAGTGCACAAATATTTACGATGTAAAATATCAGGTCATATCAAAGAATAAAAGCCGGTCGGATTATAGCAAAACTGACACTAAAACGAAATAATGTATAGTAATTATTTAAATCAAAGCGTAGAGGTATATATTGTGACTGATTTGGCGACCGAATTATATAGTCCTTTTAAAACCCTTTCTTTTCTGCTTGTTTTATTCATAAATTGGAGTAAACCAGACAAACGGTCGTGTTCATAAAGATATATCGACGTTAATGCTAAACAATTATATTATTTTGGCATCAATAAAAGCAGAACGAAAGAAGAATACATTTGTTGATTGACATATGAATACCTTATATTTATTTTATATCATTGAAGATGAAAGTATATATATATATATATATATATATATATATATATATATACACACACATATAACACACAATTGGAAGTTTATGTTATCAGTCTTCTACAATCATACATTCATATTTGGATGCAATTGTACACAAATGATAAAAATATATGGGTTTAAGTAATGTATCCATAATATAAAGCTGAATGTGTGTGTGTGTGTGTGCGTGTGTCCGGTCACGAATAGGCTCCTATATGGTTAACTATTTTTAAAGAATTGATTACATATAATGATAGATATATCGAGACACAGGAATGGGTATGTTTGATCTGGCAGTACGGTGGTTCATTAAAATTGTGGGGTCTGCGTTCGCGCCCGGTCATTAAGTATGGAAATAAAAAAATATTTAAAAAAAAAAAAACGTTTACAAGTGTTTTTGATATAGATGTGCATAATAATATTTTGATAAGTATGTTTTAACTTAAATAGGGATGGTATAATACAATTGTGGGGTCTGTGTTCGTGCCTGGTCTCCATAGAATAGAAATAGGCACATACTTTAATAAAGACTTTTCATATCTATCTGTGTAAGTATACTTTGATAATTATGTTTCAGATTGAACAAATATGGTATAATAAAATAAGGGGGGTTGTTCGCCCCTGACCTCCATAAAATGGAAATATGTCACAAAGTTTAACAAGTTTTTTTTTAATATAGATCCAGAGACTATTGTGATAAGTGTTGCAGTGTGAACCGGTATGTTATAATAAATGATGGGGTTAATCTATTTTATTTTTACTTTATCATATTTTGCTTTGGGTTTGATACCCCCCAACTTCGAAGCTATCTACTTATAATCCGGCCTTTTCATAACCTATCATGCTTTCATAAATCAGATCCCATTTTCTGAGGGCGGTTTTTGAACCCAGTCAAGGAGGTGTACATTTGCTAGTATATGTATATATATATATATATATATATATATATATATGTGCATATATATATGCATATATATATGTATATATATGCATATATATATATGCATATATATATATATATATATTAACGTAATAGATATTGGTTCATGTTTTAAGTTTTAGACTTGCCGACAAATTTCATTCATATATATATATATATATATATATATATATATATATATATGTACAGTGATGATCATATTTATTGGCACGGTAAAATAAAAGTTAAATTTTGTCTAATAAATTCTAAAAAAGGGATTAAATTAAAGAACATAACAAAGTATATTATGTATTTTTAACTGGCCTTTCCGATGCAGCAATCGGATTTTAGAAAAAATAAATAACAAAGGAACAACAAACATAATTGCAAAAAACCCTTGTTCAAAATTATTGGCACGATTTATTTAATAATCAATTGTATAGCCTTTGGCCTTGATTACCTTCCTCAGTCGCTTTTCATAGTTTACAACCAATTGTTGCACTCTTCAGTAGCAATTTTAGCCCACTCTTCCTGACAATAATCCTCCAATTGAATAAGATTCTTAGGCTTCCTTTGCATTACCCTCAATTTTAATGTTCTCCATAAATTTTCAATTGGATTAAGGTCTAGGCTTTGTGATGGCCACTCCAAAACATTAATATGATTGTCCTCAAGCCATTTCTTAGTCAGTTTAGCCGAATGCTTTGGGTCATTATCTTGCATGAACCACCAACGACGACCAAGTGAGAGCTCTTTAGCAGAGTCTTTCAGGTTTTCATCCAATATTTTAACATAATCTTCCTTTTTTATGCTACCTGTGACATTAACAAGTCGCCCTGGTCCAGAGGCAGCAAAGGATCCCCAAAACATCAAACTGCCTCCACCGTGCTTCACTGTGGGTATGGTGTTCTTAGGCAGGAAAGCTTCGCCAGATTTTCTGTAAATATAAGACACTTTATTATGGCCAAATAACTCTATTTTCGTTTCGTCAGTCCATAGAACACGTTTCCAGAATGTAACATCTTTATCAATATGACGTTTTGCAAAGGCTAGTCTTGCTTTCAGGTGCATAGGCTTCAATAAGGGAGTCTTTCTCGGATGACATGCTTTTAAACCAGCTCTCTTCAAAACTCTACACACTGTATGTCGAGATACATTCACTCCAGAGGTGCTCTGTTCATCAACAATCTCCCCAACAGAGATCCTTGGGTTTTGTTTTACTTGTCGAACAATTTTCCGTTCATCTCTTGGAGAAAGAATCCTTTTTCTCCCTCTACCCTCTAAACTCATAACGTGACCTTGCGATTTGAACTTGTTTATTATGGCTCTAACAGTGCATTTGGGAAGGTTTAGCTTCTTTGAAATCTTATCATAGCCCTCCCCATTGGTATGGCATGCTACAACAAGCTTCCTGACGTCTTCGCTGTGTTCCTTAGTTTTAACCATGGCGATTGAAAATTATAATTTAGTCACTTATAATAGTTTAAATAAGTCGCTATCTAAAAATTATCTGAAAAAAATTATTCACTGAATTAGCGTTAAACAAGCATAATATGGCTATAAAAAAGTTCAGAAAGCACGTAAACCGGAAATTGATTGATATTATACTGATACTAAAAGAAAAACAAAGCCGTGCCAATAATTTTGAACAAGGGTTTTTTTGCAATTATGTTTGTTGTTCCTTTGTTATTTATTTTTTCTAAAATCCGATTGCTGCATCGGAAAGGCCAGTTAAAAATACATAATATACTTTGTTATTTTCTTTAATTTAATCCCATTTTTAGAATTTATTAGACAAAATTTAACTTTTATTTTACCGTGCCAATAAATATGATCATCACTGTATATATATACTAGCAGCTTGACTGGCATTGCCTGTTCGTAAAATATGTTTTAATATGATATTTTGATAAATGCAGATTTCAGATTTATTATTATATTATATTGGACCCAGTTTATGTTACTAATTTTAAAGTTTCAAAAAGTATGACTCGTGTGCCACCACAGGGGATCGACACTAAAATGTCTAACTAAAAATTTACTTTTAACTTGACATAAATTTCTGAGCTATGAATACAATTTCCATGCACGTCTAAAACTTAAAACGTGAACCAATAGCTATTACGTTTAACATGCATATTCGAAATGCCGTCATTCCGTGGGTTTATATACCATATATATTACGTTTCATGTCTGTAGACCAAAAACTGACAGAGGAGTTTGGAAAGCAAAATTTTTTAACAAATATATATATATATATATATATATATATATATATGTATATATATGAATATATATATATATATATATATATATATATATATATTTAAGTTGTTTGTGTTTACGGCAACCATTTTCACTATTATTACGCAAGTACCAATCAATAAATCATGTAGAATATCTTCATGAATATATTTACACGTAATATTGTACAAGACGGTATTATCTCATCAGGCAATCAAAAATAACATATAGGGAATAAGCTTGATCTTTAGCGGATGAACGCAATTCAAGGACATTTATATAACATAGTTGTATTTTTTAATTAATAGAAAAAAATTTTTCATATTAAAATCAATACACACAAACAAATTCATAATTGTATAGATATATGCATATATTCTCTTTCTCTCTTCAGTAGTCCGTCGCTGACGAGGATGACGTTGCACCATGCCTAACAGTCCCAGATAGATTACGCCTGATTGACTCGCTGGTAACTGTGGAGTCCAATTCGTGAATTGCATACACGGCCGCAGGCAGCACAGGGGAAGATGCCGTCTGCCCGCTGCGCCGCGTGCCTTTGGTGTCTTCTTCGCTCTGCTCGGTCTTTATAGGTGTAGGTGAAAGTTTCCAAGCCCTCTTGGCAGATGTTTCGCCATTCTCTCCGATCAGCAGCAGCATGTTCGATGGCGTTGGATTCAATGCCATATTTTTTCAATGATTTTTTAGTTGGTCCTTGAAACGTTTACGTGGACCCCTAGGGTTGCGTCTGCCCTCTGCAAGTTCCCCGTAGAGGACCTTGCGTGGGATCCTTTGTGCAGGCATCCGGATGGTGTGACCAAGCCACCTAAGTTGTCTATGAGTTAGAATTATATCAAGTGGGTCCATTTGAGTGCGCCTGCGTATCTCATTGTGTGGCACCCTGTGCCACCATTTTAAACCTAGTATACGCTGTAAGCAGTTGGTATGAAATGCTTCTAGCTTTTTCAGGTGGCGTCTATAAGACACCCATGACTCGCTGCCATACAAGAGGATGGAGAGACAGATTGCTCTGTAGACAGAAACCTTGGTGGTGGTGGTGAGGTTACGGTTCATAAAAACTCTGTGCGAGAGTCTGCCA
Organism: Euprymna scolopes; assembly: GCF_053919585.1. NCBI lineage: Eukaryota > Metazoa > Mollusca > Cephalopoda > Sepiida > Sepiolidae > Euprymna > Euprymna scolopes. Next base: position 59,026,078 of record NC_136503.1, on the reverse strand, counting down.
AAGGCTGCAGCAGCCAGACCAATGCGCCGTTGGACCTCACTTGTTAGGTCACAGGAGTCAGTGAGAACTGAACCAAGATAAGTAAACTCTTGAGTGTTTTTCAGTGTCTGTTGGTTGATTGTGAATATTGGGGGTTCCTGACGATGTTCACATCTGTTAAGTGCCTCTGTTTTGTTGATGTTGATGGCTAGACCAGCTCGGGTGTAAATGTTGGAGATAGTGTTGATGGTGCGCTGAAGACCCTCTTCAGATGAGCTCACCAGAGCTGTGTCGTCAGCGTATTACAATTAATGGATTGCTTCTTCTGTCACACGTGATCTGGCATGGAGGCAACGCAGGTTGAAGAAGTTGCCATCCCGCCGGTATGAGAGGCGGATCCCACCAGCAGGATGGATTTGCTGTTTGGCAACATTGGAAACCGCAGCAAGAAAAAGATTAAACAAGATGCGTGCAATGACGCATCTCTGCTTCACACCTTATTCTACCAGGAAGGCCTAAGATTTTAGTCCTGAACTGGAGACGCGAGCCATAGATCCATTATGGAAAGCCTTCAGGACACCCAGGAATATTGGTGGGCAGCCAAATTTGACGAGTACTTCCTAGAGCAAAGGACGGTTCATAGTGTCAAAGGCCTTGGCGAGATCTACAAAAACCATATATAGATTTTGGTGTTGCTCGACGCTTTTCTCCTGGAGCTGTCTTGCCACAAAGACCATGTCAATCGTGCTGCGCTCCTGTCTGAAGCCACACTGCGATTCAGGTAAGACTTGATTGACAATGTGTTGGATGATACGAGACAGTAAAATTCTAGTGACAACTTTCCCTGAGGTTAACAGGAGGGAAATGCCTCGACTATTGCCACAAATATTTCTGTGACCTTTCTTTTTATATATGCTGATGATAGCTGCATCCCTCCATTGTTGTGGGCAGCAGCCTGACTCCCAGACATCTTGGATGATGTTATGGAGACAAGTGGTAATGGCATCTCCGCCATGCTTAAGAAACTCAGCTGGTATGCCATCAGTGCCAGTGGCTTTATTATTCCTGAGGTTGTTAACTGCACGGCTCAATTCATGGATAGTTGGTATTACATCCAGTTCTTGAATTGCAGGAAGGGCAGGAAGATGGTCAAGAAAAGTAGGGTCGATAGGTTTCTGCATGTTCAGTAAGTCTTGGTAGTGTTCAGCCCACCGATTGAGTATGGCCGTCTTCTCAGTATAGTGTATGGAGCCATCAGCACTTCGGACTGGGCAGAGGCTATTGTTCTTTGACCCATAGGCTGTCTTAAGGGCATTATAAAATTGATGTTGGTCCCCCATATCAGCTAAACCTTGGATCTCAGTTGCAATATTGGTCCACCATTCATTTTGCATTCTTCGGGTTTCCTGTTGGACTTTTGACCGAAGCTCGGCTAACTTGCCACGTGATGCCGGAGTTGGATTTGCAGTCACTGCTTGCTGTTGCCGATTTTTTTCTTTAATTAGTTGATGACTTCCATCAGACTGCTCGTCAAACCAGTCTCTATGTTTTCTTCTTGAGAATCACAAAATGTCCTTGTCAGTATTGAGGAGGACTTCACAGATGCTTTCCAATTTTTCAGTTAAGAAAGCTGTTGTTATGGGATCTGCTGCGGGAGTTGGTAAGGTAAGACATTCAGTCAGTTCGTTTTGTAGAGCAGCTCGTGTTGTAATGTTGAGAGCTTTGAGGTCAAGATGTTTTCTGGGAGCTTGACGACGAGCTGGAGGCCGGATCTTAAGAAGGAAAATAGAGCGGACAAGGCGATGATCTGTCCACCCATCTGCTCCCCTCATGGCTCTGGTGATTCTCACATCTTTCATGTCATTACGTCTTACAATCAACAATTAGGTGCAAAATTTTGGACCTAGGATGCATCCAGGTGGTCTTGAATTTGTTTTGGAGCTGGAACATGGTATTTGTGATGGACAGATTATGTTGCGAGCAGAATGTTAAAAGACGCAACCCATTATCGTTACATTTTCCAACTCCATGATGCCCTAGGACTCTCTCCCAGAGATGGTGACTGCTGCCCACTCTTGCATTGAAGTCCCCAAGGAGAATGATCGTATCTTCTTTGGGGATTGTCAGCATGATCTCATGGAGTTGGGCATAAAATTGGTCTTTCAATTCATCAGCTGAATCTAGGGTTGGTGCATACACATTGACTAGGGTAGCGTGACGCTTATTTGATAAGGGGATGCGCCAAGTTATTAGCCTCTCATTGTGTCCACTTGGGCTCTGGGGAATGCTGTTGAGTAGCCTGGTCTTGATGGCAAAGGCAACTCCATGGATGCGAGGAGCACCCCTATCCAGGCCCTTCCAGAAGAAGGTGTATCCCTCTCCTGACTCGGTGATCGAGCCCTCATCTGAGAATCGGGTTCCATTGAGAGCAGCGATGTCGATGCTGTACATCTTTAACTCATATGCAATTAGAGCTGTTCTCCGTTTAGGTCTTGAGTTGTTGTCAAGGTCGAGAAGAGTACGGACATTCCAAGTGCCAATTATTAGCTTCTTAGTATTATTAGGACCGAGGTATGGGTTGCCACGACGAGGCTCGGCTACCTGTCCGTGGAGAGTGGAACATACACTTGTTTGGGTCACCTTTTCTAGACCCCTCCCAATTCAGGGTGGGCGGTGTGGATCCTGAAAAGGGCCGCCCAGTCACCCTGGGAGCTGCCGAAGGATGCTGCAGTTCCAGTCCCAGCCATCCAGCAACCATCACCCCGGGGCCGCCTCACGTGCCGGGTTGGAGCTAAGGGCTGCCAGCAACAACCTTGCCTGCCCCCACCACTCCTTCCCCATCGCCGGAGGACTTGTATCTGTAGGTGGAATAAAAGAAAAGAAAGAAAGAAAAAAAAATAGTGTGTGGGAAATATAGAGTCGGCATGGGCAAAACTAGTGCAGTGATGATTTGAGTGAAAAGTGGGTGCACGCTCCACAGTCCACCACAGTCCACTATCTTGGCAGACCATCAGCGGTTCCAGTGGCAGGTAGAGACCATGACGACTGGACCGACAGGCTGCTGCAGGAGTGTGCCAAGAGTCCAGTTTGTCAGACTTTGCCTAATGTGTCACCCCAACACAGATTTTCTCGTTGGGGTTTATTTCCCTAGCCCAATGTCAACTAAGGATAACCCATTGGGCTGTGGGGCAGGGGTTGTGTGAGACCAGGGCGTGTCCACACGTCGGTGGGCCATGGCCTCACATCTCTGGGGCCCCCTGCTGCTCCGAGGTCCCCTGCTGTCCAGCCTGGAGCCGCGAGGCAACCAGTTACCGTGTGTGGCCACGAGGAGGCACAGCAAAGGTCTTGGTGTTAGAGAGGCTGTGTACTGGCAGGGGAAGACTTACGCACTCGGCTTCCCTATTCGCATAGGGCTAGCCAGCGGTGGCACTGAAAGCGAGAAAGCACAACCAAAGCATGCAACTTATACTAAGGAGCATGCAGAGCATGCGGCCTATTGCCCAATAGTGTGTGAGTGTATGTATATACACAAGGTGTTATGAAGCGTCTAGTGTGGTCATTGGACAATGCATATATTAGTTGCGATCTCACTACTATGTATTAGGTTCAATATAAACAATCGATTGAGGATTATCTTTATAATACTTTCGTTTGTATATACGTTTTAAATTAATCACAAAAACAGTTGTAATGATACAAGTATTAAAAATGAAAGTAAAAATAATGATGATATTAATAATTACAATAATAATAATACGAAGAAGAAGAAGAAGAAGAAGAAGAAGAAGAAGAAGAAGAATTAACACACTAATAGTAGCAGTAGTCGATGTAATGTGGATTACATAAAGAATAAGACTAAAAAACTAAATATAAATAGAAAAAAAGAAAACAGAGGTTTAAATTTATTTCGAAATCTGTGATTTTTTCAATATAGATAACCCATGGTTCATGGGTTTTAATATTAGGTTTTAGCAAAGGAAAAATAATTGTTTACAGGGAAACTAATTTCAAACATTAGGATATAGTTAAGTATTTAAAAAGAAAGTATTGATAAAAAACAAAGAAGAAACCCCGCTCATGCCGCAAATGGTCTGATAATCAAGGTACTGGAATTTATCTGTTTTGATAGACGTGGTTGATTGAGACACTGTGTGTACACTAGGCAGTAAGCGATGCAGATTTCTATTTAGGCGTTGTATATAATGGAAGAAAGTTCGAGGGAAATTAACTTACGTTTATTTTGTTTCGGGCTTTTATGTCTATTAAATAGTTATGCAATTGAAACATCCCGTAATCTGAAGCGTGAATAGTAGTTTGTCTCCGTTTTCTAGGAGAAAGCTAAAGGATTAAGTCATTGTTTTGAATGTATTTATTCAAAGTAAACTAATAGTAAGAACCCGTATAATACAAAAGTTAACAATGCTTTTGTTTTGTTGTGTGTATTCAACATCGACATTTCGAAGGAATTTTCAGTGTTCGAATAGACAAACTCTAATTCTGGAGAGCGATTTATCTAATGTGCATGGGGTTTTAAAGCTGCACATTGTGGTCTATTCCATAATTCTGTTGAAATAATGACGAAATAGAAAATGTCAATTTAAAAAAAAAACGCTCATTTAAATATGAGGCCAACTTAATATGTAGTAGATTACTGTGTTAAAAAAAAAGTTTAATGATATTTCCTTGACATAAAACTGTGGGTTTGAGTAAAGGGGAACAAGTTTATTTAATGAGGCAGAGACCCGTAATAATATCAATGTACGTTTACCGATGTAAAAAAAGTGAGTTAAATAACATAAATTGAAATATGTATTAAATCGTGACTAAAAGTGTGTATTGCGAATCTACTATCAATACTGAGTGTGAAATATCGCATAAAGATTATCCGGTTATTCCCTTTTTCTGTGCTAGCTTGCATATATATATATATATATATATATATATATATATATATATATATATATATATATATATATATATATATATATATATTGCATTAAACTATTTTTTGAAGTGTCAAATATTTTTTACACTTTACTTACAAGAATTTAGCAATTGTTCACAAATGTTTCAAGTCAGTATGTAAATCAAAACTATATCATCAGTAAAAGATTTTTTTAAATACTGATGTCCAAATGCAACAGATGAACTGCCTGCTAGTATGCGCTAATCTTATTGGGTACATGAGCTATTACAAAGTATACAAAGCATTAACACATTAATATAACGATATATATATATATATATATTTATATATATATATATATATATATATATATATATATTCAATCATGAAGGGAAGATAAAAATGCATGATTAGAACGTTAAAACAATGCCAACATTTAAAATAATGTTAGCGGAGTGAAGAGAATAAAAGGGGGGAGACAATGGGATAATCATCTTACTTGTTTTGCCCTCACTTTATGAAAGCTGTATCGAGAGATTTATCAAAGCTGTATCGAGGGATTTGAATGAAAAAGAAAACAGAAAGACACGAATAGGAATCGAAATTATGTACAGACTCCCCCATTTACTTTTATCCCCCTTTTATTCTCTTCACCTCGTTAACTTTATTGTAAACGTTGACTTTATTTTATGTTCTGATCATGAATGATCGTCTTCCTTAAATGCATTATATAAAGTTTGTCTGCTTCAAATAATCAGAATATATATATATAAATATATATATATATATATATATATATATATATATATATATATATATATATATTGTATGATAATCCGGGGCAATTTAATTTTTATTCATAATCTTACCAGAAATTATTTTCTTCTGTTTACTTTTATTTTCCACTGTTTAGCAAATCATATAAATTAAACACAATCGTCAAAAACTCATTTTTATTGTTTGCCATATAGCATAGTAACATGCGAAATCATAGCGTCTGTTAAAATCGATTTAACTCATCAGTATTTTAATTTTTAACTTACAGCGTGATATAAGTTAATTTTATAATTAGATTTCTGTTTTTAATTTATGTATGATTGTGAATACATATCTCGTCCCCATAGAGTATTGTTTTGTTGTATCGAACTCATCAATGCGGCTTGATATACATTTACCCTAACCATGGATCGAACCTACAACCGTCGCGTTTAGAGTCGACAGCTCTAACCATCGGGCCACGAATCAGTGTTGTAAAAATCTCAAGTGTGTATTAAATTAACACTCACCCATCACAGACAGTGCTCAAACCATCATTTGTATCCAAACAAATAAATAGTGGGTTTCGCTTAATTGCTTAAGTACGCGTCGGATGAAAATATATTGACAAAGTGCTCAACCCAGGAAGGTGGGTTTAAGTTTGTCATATTAATATTAATCATATTATTTTTCTTTTAATATCGTATGTATTAAGAGGAAATATGGTATGATTTGCACTATGTTTTGTATTAATAATTGTAATTATTAATACCTCATAAAAGTTACCTATGCATCAAAGAGATACTATAATAATGTGCTGGCAGCACGTTATAAAGACAAAAATCCATGCACACAGTATTCAAATAATACCTGTTTAGTAAATGCTGAGCAACATGTGATACAATCGTGTTAAGATCATATAAATCAGTATCCAATCTTAATTGGGCATCGGGCGGCAGCATTATAATTACGAAGATGCATACAAACATAGCCATAGCGACCCTGTATTCGGGAAATATGTAAGAGAGAGGCTGACGTGTAGACAAAGATATATATATATATATATATATATATATATATATATATATATATATATACATATAATATATATATATTTATATATATATATATATATATATATATATATATATATATATATATATATATATATATATTGCACCTTTATATTTGCTACGATTGGTCGACGAATGTGTTTTTCAGTCCATATAATTTCTAAAAACACAAAGCTTTGTCATTATTTCGAAATATACACCGTGCAACAAAATAAAAACACACTCAGCTTGCTATAAAATGTTTTTTTATTCAAAATAACCTTTTTCGTAAGAAAATGGCGGTTAGTATGTATCGCTTAACCCGCCAGACGTCATAGCTCTCTTTTTCTCTTCCAGTTGCCTTAACATCTATTTTATCGTATATTTATGTGTATGATTTTTTTTTCTCAGAGTGATTTAAATAATAAAGATAAAAAATGTACTTATTTTCTGCATCATGAAATTTTAAAACCTAGAATACAGTAAGATGCTTCCTACATCTGGAGAGTTTTCTTAAATATACAAGTTCCTCATAGAAAATTCATATTAAAAATATTCCGACCATGAAGTATTTACAATTGTAATATATATATATATATATATATATATATATATATATATATATATATATATATATATATATATATATATATATATATATATATATATATATATATATATATATCGGGAAATAAAAATTAAGCTTTCAAGTGAAAAGCTTCTGTAAACTAAAAGTTAATATGAATAATATTTTTTTATTTAGTAACCACGGCCAAATATGTAGCACACAGTAAGCCAACCAAATATATATCTCAATACAACCGAAATAGGAAAGTGTAATCTTACTCATACACACACATACACATATATTTATGTATATATATGATATTTTATATATATATATATATAATATATAGTATATGCATACATATAATATATATATATATATCTATATATATCTATATCTATATATATATATATATATATATACACACATATTGTGCACATTCAGGCAACATCTTCTCATTTAGACAAATATTATTGAATAGCACGGAATTGTTCTGTTTTACAATTTTCCTTTATATCTTCTCCAATCTCCGAATAGCCCTTTTTTTGTTCTTCTCGAAAATATATGAGTTGGATCCATAAAAAAGTCCTCCCACCTAACGTGTTACAAGCTACCACGTGACTATGAACAAATGTATATATATATGTAATTAAAAAAAAAGTATTTCTAAATTTATTTCTACAATATGCCTTAGGATAATACAAGCACTTCTGTCGAAACTCATATGATTATGGATCCAACTGATACAATTTCGAGAAGAAAACAATAAAAACTAATCGGAGATTGGAGAACATAAAAAGTAAAATAGTAAAACAGAATAACTACTACTTGAAACCGACGGTATAAATGTTGTTCTGGACTTCTGTGTAATTAATAAACAAACACACACCCACACACAACCACACCCACACACAACCACACCCACACACACACACATATATATATATATATATATATATATATATATATATATATATATATATATATATATAGTATATTTCCTTGGTTTGATCACTAAGAAAACCACTCTATACACGCGGATTTACAAGGTCGTAAAATACGGTAAAATAAGACCTTTTAATTTGTCTAAATTTCTTATATATCATTATAGAGTTATTATTTCAAAAGTAAAAAAAAGAGTATCATGGTGCCATCAGTAAGAATAGAAACCGAAAGCAAAGCTAGCATTCAAATCTGGTGACTTTACAATTCTACAACCATACCACGAATATGAAATGATGAAAATAATCCAAAATAAATTTGGATAAAATGTAGAAAATATGTTGCGATTTTTTAAATCGTGACCAATTTTTTACCTCTAAAATCTGTTTTAACCGGCTAAAGACCTTTACACGAAGGGCAGTAGAAATTCAATCATTTGAAGCAACTAGCGCCGCTTTGCGAATTTTAGTTTAGAAAGAGATAGTTTGAAAATATGGAGGTAGATAACAGACATAATGATATATTGCTTTTTGTATATTACACACCTGCGGGTATTTGGCGGCCGGTTTTAAAATACGTTTTTATGTAAATATTTTAATTTTTATTTCCTATATAGTACTAGCGCGGCCAGGGCGCCAGGCTTCCACTGGTCGTTAAATACTCTTAATTATATTTTTATCTGTCAATATATGGCATACTGTCGTGAATTCAAACGTAAAAAAAGACAATTATTTGGGTGGCATCAAAAAGAATCGAAACCGAAAGGGTAGCATTCAAAGCTGGTGACACCCACATGAATGGTCTAAAAATTAAGAATTCAGAATAAACTAGGATGAAAGCATAAAATGTATAACTCTTTTGCATTTTAACCCTCTCACTGACCACTTCAAAAGGAGTTTAACCTGCTAAACTCCATAAAAGTACGGCCCTTTTAGTTTCAGAGGCGATAGAGGCACTTTTGACATATATATATATATATATATATATATATATATATATATATATATATATATATATATATATATATATATATATATATAAATTTGGTTCGTTACAAGCGAATAAAACCATATTTCTACGTTACCAATTTAATTGAAATTTTCAGAAAATCTATTTTTAAAGTCAAGGAATGTTTTTATGTTATTAAAATAATTTAACATTGCGAATTATAAAAATATTAAATTAAATAAAAAATATTTCTCGTAACTGCGAGATTATCGCCATTTTATTTTGGGTAGAAATTAGCCTTTCACTTATTGAGATAAGAATTATTTGTATTAATTTTGATGATACTCATGCAGAGAGTAATCCGTGCTGAAATAATGTTATTATTTAAAAAGTCATTCTTAACTTGGGGAGGGGAGGATGTTTTGTACCTATTCTGTACTTTAACATTACAATTGAATATTAAAAAAAAAACATCGTAAAACGTTAATTAAACGTGGAAATATTATTTAAAAAATAGCGTGGATCGCTCTCTGCATTAGCACCATTTTTATTTATTGCGGACTATTATTCTCATCTTTATTAGTTGTTTCACGATTTTCGGCACATTATTCATCTGGCCTTCATGAAAAGAAGTAAGTCCTTTTATAAATGTTCTGTAACTTTTTCCTTTTATTATTCTTAAAGAGTAAAACTGTTATTATTCATGAAAAGAGTTAAGCTACGTAAATAAATAAATGTTTGTACACGTGACAAATTATTAATAAATGGTTTAGTTACTATTTTTTAAAAATTATTTATGAAAAGAGTTAACGTAAATAATGTTTGAAAAGTGCGAAAGGCGACGTTGTACAACCATCACACCCATGCTTAATTTCTATAATCATTATTTCGACATTTGAAAGTGGTGTTTACTTTTTAGTTACAACGTTCTGATAAATCAGTCACCCATTTTGTAAGCAATAATAACGTGGTATATCAAAACCATAGAAAGTACAAATAATGTGTTCCTCTACCGCATTTGTAAGTCAGAAATATATTTGTTTCTCAAAGAAAAAAAATAGATTGAACATGACCTTTTTATTGTTTTTATGAAAATAAAGTTTCGAGTTTTTTTTCATTTTAGTTTTTACACTTATTTAGTTAAAAGTCAGGTTGTGGGTGTTTTTTTATTGTTTTTATGAAAGGTGAGTTTTTTGGGTTTTTTTTCAAAACTTGTTTTTTTTTAATTTTTTTTTAAAGTATTATCAATTTCACTAACATGCTGGAGAAATGTTTAATAATTTGGTATTTTTTCAGATTAGATCCACTTCCACAATTTTCCTTTCAATGACGACATTTATAGGTTTCCGAGTATGCTGAACACGCAAATCGCATTGAAATTTTGCGGAAATAAATAGTTGTATTATGCATTGTATTCTTCGGCGGCCATCTTTTTACGTGCACACGCGCCATAAACAAATACACGCACGTAAAAAAGATGTCCGCCAAAGATTACAATGCATAATACAACTTTTTATATCTTGATTACTACTTATTTCTGCAAAATTGCAATGCGATTTTCGTATTCAGCATAGTCGAAAACCATTTCAAGTTGTCATTTAAAAGAAAATTGAGGAGGTGGACTAATCTAAAAATTTACCAATAATTTTTCATCCCGTACGCCTCCCGATACATTGCTTCGTCAACATGCGACCATTTTATATCTCCCGAAGACACTTCCGTATTTAGAAAAAAAATGAGTGACCGATTTACCAGAACGTGGTAACTAAAAGGTGAATACCCCTTTCAAATGTTGAAATGATTTTTTTTTCAATTTTTTTTCATAATCTGGTTAGTGTTCAATCAATAATAATCCAGTGAAAAAATTTCAAAAAACTTATCAGTATAGAAACTCCACCACGTAAGTAAATAAATAAAAAAAATGTTACGTGTACATGCGTTAGCCTTGACTAGAGGGATACTAAGGGATCGACCATTAAATAATTCTGCGGGTCGCCATGAAAATCAATGTACAAGGAGCACCAAAATACTTTTCATGATCTGAAGATTTTTTTTCGACAAATGGGTGATCACTTTTCGATGTAAATTTAACTTAAAATGAACACCCACTTTCTGGCCACCTGAGGAAGAGGCACTTATTTTCGTGTTTATTGGCTTAAAGGTTTTTTGACAAGGCAGTTTGGTACGCGAATGCATATTTAACAGTTTTCGTTTATGCTCAAGCATAGCATAAACAAAGGCTACGTCTGTGAAATGGAAAATAGCCCCAGAGTTCAGGGGTTAATACCATGCAAAAGAAATCAAACAAAAAACTTTTTAGCCAAGAAACACACAGAAAAAAGAAAAAAATAGCATCGATTTTTTTCTATCGAATTCATTTGCTGTTTTTAATGAAAACTATTTTCCCCCGGATTTTTTATATAATTATCCATTAAGGGCCGTGCGTCTCACGTTCGTAAATAACAAAAAAAAATTTTGTAGATTTTGGTGTGCTAAAAACGAATCTGCAAACCGTTTCCGTCGCAAAAAAATAGTTTTATGATATGAAGAAATTACTTTTTCGAAAAAGTGGCGATCACTTTTCCATGTAAATTTAACTTACAATGAGCACCCACTGTCTAGCCACCTGAGAGAGGGGGGATTTTTCCCATGTTTATTGGCTAAACAGCTTTCGTTTATGCTCACGCATAGCGTAAACGAAGGCTACGGCTGTGAAATGGAAAATACTCCCAGAGTTCAGGGGTTATCACCATGCAAAAGAAATCAAACAAAAAACTTTTTTAGCCAAGCAACACAGAAAAATGCCCCTCTCTTAGATGTCCAGAAAGTGGGTGGTCATTCTAAGTTAAATTTACATTGAAAAGTGATCACCCACTTTTCGAAAAAGTAATTTCATGAATATCATGAAAACTTTCTTTTTGCTACGGAAACGGTTTGCAGATTCGTTCTTAGCACACCGAAATTTACAATAAAATATTTAGTTATATATGAACGTGAAACGGGCCTTAAAGTAAAATAATACCGGAGTTTTTGGAGCAGATTTGCCGTTTAGTTGCACAAATATCATCAAAGCAGGTAATCACTAAAAGGGACTTTTAAAAGTCATCACCTGTATCGAGCAAAAGTTTAAAACCACCGATTATATGCCAGCCTACGTCATGGTAACATATATTGAGTGAGTTCCTAACAGTATTTTGTATAGATTTTTAGTTTAAACTCATTTTCCCAAAATTCCCCCAAACTTGATGTGTTCGATACAGTCTGCCGCCATTTGTATTTTTCAGATATACCGATATACATTGAATGTTTTTGAACCGATTATACATTACATCAAAACTCTAAAATCTTATCCAGTTAGGTAGAACATTTACTTTTCTTGCCTTTGATAACATTTATTTATATATATATATATATATTTATTTTTGACAACTTCTTTGTATCTTTGTTCAGTAATACAAACACTTTTCATTTAATGTAACGTTTAGTCGGCTCGAAAAACAGTTTTTTATCGGGGTATTTGAAAGCTACAAATGGTGGTGGACACTGTTTATTACTTTAAGTTAGAGAAAGTGAGTTAAAACTAAAAAAAATATACAAAATACTGTCAGAGACCCACCGATTATGCCAGCCTATGTCATGGTAACATATATTCGGCGAGTTTCAGACACTGTTTGGTATAGTGTTTAGTTTTCAACTTACTTTCCCAAACTTAACGTATTCAACAGAATCCGACACCATTTCTGTTTTTGAGCCGATTAAACATTTTACATTACATAAAAACACTAAACAATTATCCAATTACGTAGAAACGTAACTTACCGTTGCTTTCCTTTATTTATTTTTGGACAACTTTTTCGAATCTGTGTATAGTACCCCCCTCCTTCCACCATCAACCAAATATTAATTACTAACTCACATTTTTATAAAACAACTACAAAAAAACATTTAGCGTTTCAACATTTTTGCTACGTTCGGCTTTATCCCGAGGATCCATATCAAATTATGCAAGACTACATTTGTTTTCATTTACGCCTTCCTTTTCACTTTTTGCAGTGGATTGCTGTACTAATATAAGAAACATGCATTTTCTCTTTTTATTACAGTTTTCCATTACAACAAATTGAGCCACTGCAATGCGTGGCAGGGTACAACTAGTATATATATATATATATATATATATATATATATATATATATATATATATAAGATGATGATGATTGCAACGTCTTATCAGACAAATGCCACTTCCTCAGACACCCCAAGACCATGAGCCCAAAAATGAATTTGTTTTGTGTTACCGGTGAATTCACACGCTCAAGCAAGCATGATACTGAAGACGATCATTGAGATCAATTATTACATGCTTCCAGCATTTCAAGCCTCCACACCTCACAAATTTTCCATCGCCACATGACATTTTTATAGACAAAGGCATCAGGGAGTATGTATACACAGATGATGTTACAGAGTCTTAGCTTTGTACGACAGCTAAGTCTCTCTCTCTCGGTTCAAAATGTTCAGATCCAGCAACAAGCAAAATCAAGATAGCCAGCAACAAGTTAAACTACAGACCAGCTTAATGCGGGTACTGGTATCCCGCTTTATGTTTTTTTAAATCAGAGATTTGCTTATCTAGGGAATGTTACCTTCACCACAGCTTTCGGGAGCCCTCTCCCCCCCAACACAAACACATACATAAACACAAACACACACGGTGTTAGTTGGCTGTTGACCCTGAAAAAGTGTTCATTCGCCCTTAGGAAGGTCTTGTTCTTTATTCTCCAGGGAGACTAGCCACCCTCCTCATGAAAAAAGTCTGGTGGAGGAACCAGTTTGGTCGCCGGTGACCCGACTATTGGGTTACATGGTGCCAGTAGCATATGACATGACCTTACATGAATGTATATATATATATATATATATATATATATATATATATATATATATATATATATATATATATGTATATATATACTTAAAATTCTGAAGACTTATTATTTTTATTGGCAAAATTATGTATGGTAGTAAAGTTGCATAAAATTCACCTTGTTTTCTACTTTGTCAATTTCTGCTTACTTTAATTTTACTCTAACGAAAGTTGATCAGTGTCTGTTTCTATGTAAAGCTTTTAATATATTCATAGTTTATCTCATTATTTTCACAACTTTTATAACGTTTATCTAGACCAATCGGTGTTATTGCCGCTATTTTCTTCTTTAATTGGTTTTGCAGGTGAATAGCGAGTTCACTTTGCTTTCTAATTACATTACGAGTGGAAACAAGAGTTCATTGGCATAAATGAAAAAATCGTGCAATTTTTTAAATTTATTTTTAATCTTTGAATAATTTCTCAACCACAATTTTATAGCCTAACCGGTCCTATTATTTTATATGTAATGGGAAATGTGGATGTATACGATGATTAAGTATTACAGTATTTCAAAGAAAAGGTCATGCACGCACGCGGATATCATCAACTTTATCTTTGAGACTAGATAGCAAAACGTTCATACAGATAAATGTCTATATATTTACAGCCATGCATACGTCTGCTTTTGTGGTAAGTAGATATGCTTTTATTGTTTATTAAATCGTTCGATTTATTCCTAAATACACTCAGCTTTAATTGATTTTTTTAACTCCCTGACATATGACGATGTCAAAGAATATTATAATTTAGTATATTTAATTTCCAATATACATTACATAAGTTTCCGCTTAACGTTCAGATATTTTTGAAAAATATTTAGAATAAATTTATTTTTGTTATATAATATTTTCATATAAAAATTGAAGTTAATCCCATTTGACAGTTTCGTATGATATAATACATTTTAGCATTGAAATCCGATTTCATTCATGGTATATGCCAATACCAGTATGAGTAGTCTTGAGATGAATGTGGACGGCGGCCACTCCGGAAATGGGTGTTTGTAGGTCGATAAAGCGTTTGCCAATTACAGCTTTGTCTAGCGCTCGAGACTTTCCACACGAATAACAGGGTTCTTGGATGGAAGGGGTTATTATAACGTTAACATATATAATTCCTCAGAAAATTACGTTTTAACAAAACTATGAATCAAGCAACGCCCCGATTAGTAGAATTTCACGTATTTTGGGGATGGGATGGTAAAATAATCTTTGTGAACATGTTAGATTACATACAAAAATTATAGCTTGCCCATTTTCTTTTAGAATAATTGTGGACGTTGGTATAGCGGGAAAAGTATAAACTCCTTAATTTTATTCTTTCTTTTCAGTAATATTATTTTCATTATTCAAGCTATAAAAAAATATGAAATAAACTAATTACCTTTTTACGTTGATCTACTACGCATAACTTCGGAGTATTCTTGTAAAACATGTAAATATGAACAAGTTTTCATTATTGCAGCTGTCTAGGTATTTTCTAATTATTGTTTTACAGGATGCATTGATTTTTTCTATGCCATCTTTAATATTTACTCTATATCTAAATATGTCCATAGCAATTTATAGGGAGAATAGAATAAAATATAGTGGCATGTCGTGTATGTTGTTTATTAATGCATAGTACTACCGGCCATTTACATTCTTAAGCCCTTACTGGTGATAATTTCTGCATAATCTTAAATTAGTGCACTTGTTTTAAAATGCATACACACAGGCATAGAAAGATACAGGACATGAATGCCGACATGGGATACTTCAATGTCAACTAAATATAAACATCAGGTAGTTGCGGTCTCTCTGTCTAGTAGTTTTATCGGAGATTCTAATACGATGATACGTTTTATAAGATGTCAATTCTGACAAATCATTTTAATACATCGTATTTTTTTTCTTAAAGCTACCCAGATCATGCTCTAGATTTAGGACGACCGGTCTATTTTTACTAGAGGGAAGATTTTAATAACAAATATAACGCTGTTTACAATAGTGTCTGATATATAAAAAATACGAAAAGGAAAACACATACTAGCAGATTTGCATACGAGACGAAGTAGGTCTCTCAACCCGTTTTTAACTCAATCGGCAAGAGGAAAACGATGGTGTAAACATTCTAGTCTCTACAAATGATACTCTAACAATAACAGAGACCAACCAGCGTCAGACATCATGCCTTGATAACAAAGTTTATGACCTTGTGTGAGTTGAAAACTCCCAGGCTAACTCGATTGTCGCCCTTTAACTCAGAAGAGCGACCTAACTGCGTCACTTCCTGTTCCCTATATGTCTTTTCTTTCGTGCGGGATCTTCAAGCAGTCAAGATGTAACAAACACCTGTCTGGTGGCAATGGGTTACCACCGCGCTCCTGACTAGCCAGTCAGCCTTTTTCAGCTATCAACCGCAAGTAACGTTACTCATCTCTAAGTGAACTCTTATTCTGACGAACTCTCATTCTTTCTATCGCTTTATAAATATTCTGACATTCTTGTCCCCAACAGCCTCATCAGATTTGGCAACAAAAAATAAGAAAACAGGAGGCTTATATGAAGGACATAGACTGCTGCTCAAAAGAAGTTTGTACTATTTTGCTACCATTACTTCAAGTTTCAAAATAAAAGAAACAAACCAGCTTAATACACATACACATATGTAGTAATTACACTTTACACACAACCCACATCGGTATTATCCACTAGTCTGCACCGCAGTACGGGTACTAAGTTTTAAAAAATCGTGTAACGCAAAATTCCCCGTCTTAAGCTCGTAAATTATTAGATAAAATAATGGATTAACGTTTATGTGATGGGTTTAAATTTTCACCTACGAACAATGTTAATGATATTAACTTGAAAATACAGGTCGATACGATAAAGGTTCACCCTAAAGAAAACAGCATTAGAGCTTAATTTTTAATTTTCTATTGAAATACACTAATTAAGCTAATTTGAGTATGTAGTAGACCTGACATCTATTCAATGTAGCCGCCGTCAGCCTCAATCACCGCCTTCATGCGCGTTCGGAACTACAAGCATGTTTTTTCACAATCGCTGTCGGGAACTTGGTGAATACTAAGCGGATGGCGGCGATCAGGCTGGCTTTGTTGTTGCGCGAGTTCATGTTGGTGATGTTTTCGACGTAAGGTCAAACGAAGTAGTATAACGGTTTCAGGTCGAGGGAGTGAGAGAAGGAAAGAAAGCAGTCTTCTGAATCCAAACCTGACCCTCTCTGTTTCCGTATCCGGGATATGCCAGAAGTCACCTGATTGGAACAGGTATCATCACACGCTTCAGCACATCCAGGTACACTTTGGTGTCACTTTCAAGCCGATTTGGAAGATGTAAGGTGACATGAGGTCGTCCTCGCATAAAACTACACCAAAGACAATAACCGCGGCCGGAAACTTTGTTTTCATTATCCTGGGCACGTCCGTGTTATTCTTTGTAATATAGCTATGCATTTAAAGGGTGGTGTTGCCATAACTTTGATCTGTAGGGAGCATGAATTTACATCGGCGCATTTCCGATTTCACTCGTTTAATATCATGTCATTTTAAAAGATAATGGAATACGGCTATCACTCTGGGGATGTTCACGCAATCATTTCGTTTATTCTAGGACGATATTTTTATTGTAACACCCTGTAAATACATTTACAAAATACTTCCTCAGATTTGATCGCAGAAAAATATTGATTATATAATGTTGCAAGGTTCTGTTTTCAAAAGTATTCCTTGTTAAAAAACAAGAGAAAATATATTAACTAGCACTAATGCATGTTAATTATCTTAGTTGAACATCATAAAAGTAATACGTGCGCTATTCTCATCGAAAACTGTCTTTACCGAGATATTGACACACACATATACAAACACACCCACACACACACACACACATATATATGTATATAATTATATATATTTTAAACACACACACACACACATATATAGAGAGAGAGAAAATAAAAAGGAACAAACCGTATTATGTGTTCATCTACGTTTCGTCTTTATTTCGAGACTTCCTCATATATGTGTGTGGGGGGGTTTGCAATATATATATATATATATATATATATATATATATATATATATATGATAAAAATACGTATCGGCGATACGGAAGGCATAGTTGAGTGTGCATGTTTAACGAGATTGATGCGGAGTTTTCTATGTTGGAACATTCTCATTGCCAAAGGGAATATTCCGTGTAATGAATCCTATAGTTTAAATGACTGCTCATGAGTCGTCATTTCTTACTACAAACTCGTATATTTAGAAATGCATTGTGTCTATAAGGCGAAAAAGATCCATATTCACCTTATAATCTTCCAGATTTAAATAATATATTTTGATAAGCTAATGAAAAGTTTGAACCTCGCCAGATTTAGGAAACATAATGTGAGCGGGGAATAAATTAGATGAGAATATATTAAGCAGAGAAACTAATGGCATTAGGCTGAATAAATATATGAGGCGTTACTTTTGATACGGCCGTCGTATATAAGATAAATATTCTCATCCCAATTTTTGATTTTAATTAGTCTAGTAAAAAGTTTTAATTAGTACAGACTTAACAAACAGAAACATCAAGCCATACTCTTACACAGTAATAGAGTCACATTTGTATGCACACAAGCACACATATATACACACGCATATATATAAATATGTATATATACGATTATATATCTATATTTTTATAAAGTAATAGGATTCGTGTGTTTCTGTCTGTGTGTACAGCTCTCCATCATCAACGAAATATAAAGGAGGTAAGAGGGTAGATCTCTCCTGGTAGAGAAACATTAGAACCCATTTTAGGATGTTTCTGTTATAGGAGACATAAGAATCTTTGCCTAATTTCTTTATATACTATTCTACAAACCACCCCCATATCGAATGACTTATGCTCATTTGCATATCACATTATATTAAATCTCTTTAACTAATTACCTCGACCTTATTACATATTGGAAATATTCTAATCATTTCAACTGTACTATTTACAAAATCTATTTAACATTTAATCTATCTTCTATCTTCTATCTATCTATATCTATATCTATATCTATCTTCTATATATCTATAAAAACAGAGATGTGTGTGTGCCACAGACGATTTCTGATTGGTTAATCCAATAATCACATCTCCTAAAAAACAATCGTTTCTACGCTCTTACCTTTACCATAAAATATTATGGCTTTATTTATTGTCCATCTTTGAAGGGTTTAAGTTTTTAATAACTTGGTATTTACAAATTAAAAAAAATACGAAACTATTATACGAAACTATACTACACGAAATACGCGCACACACGCACACACACACGTTAACTACCGTCACGTTGTTATGGCAACCAAACCCGCTGACTTCTTTTTCTCATTTCACTCGTGGTCTTAAATTCATTTCGGGTTTGTATTACTGTACACATAGATTCGAATAAGTTGCCAAAAAACAAATATATAACAAATAAATGTTATCAAAGACAAATTTTTCGTGTTTTTATTCAATTTAACATGTTTATTCAGCTCGAAAAGCATACAATGTTTACCGATGTATTGGAAAATTCAAGATGGCGGCCGATTCTCTCTTTAACACGGTAAGTTTGGAAAAAGGTGTAATAAATAAAAAAACGGTTAAAACACTGTTAAAAACTCGCTCAATATATGTTACCGTGACATAGGTTGACATATATTCGGCGGGTTTTTAATAGTATTTTGTATAGTTTTTTATTTATAACACCTTTTCCCAAACTTACGGTGTTAAAGTATGTGTGAGACGCCATCTTGAATTTTCCAACACATCGGTAAACACTGTATTCTTTTCGAGCTGAATAAACATGTTAAATTGAATAAAAACACGAAAAATATATCCAGTTTTTATCGGTTTTTTACCTTCTCTGCAGAAGTACAAAAAAAAAACAAACAAAAAAAAACGGAAGGTACTTTTACAGAATGTTAAACTAACCCTAACCGATGTTTTATGTTTAGTTTAGGAAAAGTCAGAAGAAATAAAAGTCATTATTGCATGAAATATACGTATTTAGTTGAAGTATTGTTTATGTCAATTCTTTCGAAGAAATTTAGCAAGAATACCTGTAAACCAGGAAATCGGTAAAATGTCATCATGGATGAATACTTGTCTATTATAATTTCTACCCTTGACAAAAACTTAGCCATAACAAAAGAGATTTATTGTTCAGATTGTTTTTGAGATTAATTTCTAAAAAGATATTTTATAAATAAAATCGACTTTAAAATTAAAGACTTAAATTACAATAATTGAATTTAAACATTCTTATTTCAATATTTAGCACATAACACCTTCAAAAATGATCACAATGTCAGGATTTCATTTTATTTCAGAATCGATGGCAAATACTAATATTTAACATTAGTTTATCATTTAAGCTGATAAAAAGCCCTTTTTTCCGAGTCATAAAAGGATTTGGAGTTTCCTAATCAACCTTTCGGGTGCAGTTGCACGCTCTCAAAATAACTAAAGTGTTGGCTTTAAAAAAATTGGTTCATTAAAACTAAACAGGTATAGTTTTAATACAAAAAAAAAATTTTAAAAAATCGCTTTGGTAATTAGATATGTCGTATGGTTATCCCTAATCGCTGAATAAAACCGCTAACGAGTTGAATGATTACGACATAAAATTAAACTCGGGTTCCTGAAACGGAAACTTCGTTTGTTTTTGTTTTTTTCTTATCAATATATTTACATTGTTATTTTGTTTGCATTTTCAATCATTCGAACAGTTTTCTTTTTCAAGTAATCCAAGTTACAAAATTCCCACTGTTTACTATGCTAAAATCACAATGACTAATGTACCTATTAACCCTTATCCTTGAGTGGCCTCTGGGCCTTGATAAGTGGTGACACCTATGTAAAAAAAAATCACTCGAACAGTTTTCTTTTTATCATGTACAGTTTTAAAAGTTTAAAAACTATATAGTTTTTACTTCAGGAAAATTAATGGGTCAGTTTTTACGATGTGCCCTGTTAAAATACTGTTAAAAACTCGCTCAATATATGTTACCGTTACATAGGTTTACATATATTCGGCGGGTATTTAATATTATTTTGTATAGTTTTTTATTTATAACACCTTTTCCCAAACTTACGGTGTTAAAGAGGGTGTGAGACGCCATCTTGAATTTTCCAACACATCGGTAAACACTGTATGTTTTTCGAGCTGAATAAATATATTACATTGAATAAAAACACAAAAAAGATATCCAGTTAGGTAGACAAGTAACTTATCTTGCCTTTGATAACATTTATTTATATATTTGTTTTTGACTATTTTTTCGAATCTATGTGTACAGTAATCTTGCCAGGATGCGGAGGAAAATGAATGAAGGGGGGGAATAAAATAAAAACATTTTGGAAACAGAGTAAGTTTGAAAGAATTGCTTTGCACAGAAAGAAATTAATGAAAAAATAAAATTAAATTTCTTTTGTTTCTTGATTTTTTTTTTAGTTTTTTTATGAAAAAGGAAGTCAAAATTAAGACTATAAAAAACAATTTTTATTAAGAGCGAACCTCAGTCGTCAGGTCTGTAAAAAAAAGACGTGGAATAATAAATGTTTTCTAATACAAATTGTTTTTACTTATGTGTTCATTTGTCTCTTTGAAGTTCGTTTGTTTAATATATCGGTTTGCAATATAATTTTGTCATTCTGTCAGACTCATATTTTAAATCTATATATCTATAAAAGTGAAAGTGTGTGTGTGTGTGTGTGTCTGTGTACATTTCCCTCCGAAATAACTCTGTCAATTTTTAGTCTACAGACTCGAAATTTGATATACAGGGTACTGAGATTTGGAAAAAGCTATGTGATCGGTTTTTAGCCAGAAATTTGGCGATTAAGGGGGCAAAGTTCAATGATTTGAGCTTTGAGAACTCTACCAAACTTCTCCGACAATTTTGGGTCTACACACTTTAAATTTTAGATATAGATTCCGTGGACATGGATCTAACTTAATAACTTGATTTGAGCCCAAAACAATAAATTTTCAGGGGTCATAATAGGGGTCAAAGTTTAAAAAATTACCCCCTTTTTTTTCTCAGCATACACCTCCAAACACCCGGGCAACGCCGGGCACCCATGCTAGTATATATATAATTATACAGCAAAATGACCTTGTAACGATGTATGTAACCCACTTTCCGGTTTACGACATCCGGTTGCGCAAGCGCGCATAACCTGCGCACTGAAATATTAACGTTATTATTTCGAAATTATTATTTAACGTGGGAAGAGTTGGGGTTAAAACAAGTTAAACGTAATACAGAAATAAACGATGTAAAAGCAGCAGACAGTATTAACAATGGTATATTTGGATGATTTAAACGCGAAAAAAACACAAAACAAAAGAACAATTGGGGCGCTGAAATATTAACGTTATTATTTCGAAATTAATATTTAACATGCGAAGAGTGGGGTTTAAAATGAACAGAAAAAAACAACAATTGGGACGCTGAAATATTAACGTTATTATTCGAAATTATTATTTAAGATGGGAAGAGTGGGGTTTGAACTAACTTAAACGTAACACAGAAATAAACGATGAAAAAAAAAGCAGATATATAAAAATTTGAATTTAACTATGATAAGCATTAAGGTATCGGTTCAGTGCTCATTTACGTATAAGTATTGACAACCACTAATAATTCAGTAACTGTAATTTTTTTCAAGAATAATAAATTATAATAAACGGAACGACACATAGAGATCTATATGCTTTCTTCATTTTAATATACTTTCATAGAAATGTTTCTTTTATGTAAAAAAAAAACAACACTATTTTCTTTACGTCACAAGTGTCACGCTCATACATGAATTCCATAGCTAATATAACATACTGACCCAACGGGTCACGTGTAGCCTAGTATATATATAATTTTGAAGAACACCGAACGTAGTGTCATAATTTATTGCTGAGGGTGTAGGTTTTTTTTCTATAGTTTAAACATAAACCATTAAAAAGAAACTTTCTAAAAGACATTAATACATTTCTAAAGTATATTTCTCCTAAGCATGAATTAGGTAAAAGGGATAAATAAGGGATGAGGCAGAAAAAAAAACCTATCAAGACGTCCTTCAGCCAATCTTTTCAAGATTAACGTTGCCAGCCGTGAGAAAACGACGTTTATAATCGTGTCAAAAGCCATATATCAATAGCAAGGGTAATAAAAGAAGAAATTGAATAGGGAATAGGAGATAAAAGATAAACAATCTCAGCGAATACTCATAGGTTCGAAATCATGGGTATATTCTCTTTGCTCCGAAAGAGATGGTTGTCGCAAATTAATGTATGCAGCCTCGATAATTTTTAAGTGAATTCTCGAGCGCTCTGTGTAAAATCGAAAAAGTTTAATCCGTGTATCCGTCAGTGCATACACATATATATATATATATATATATATATATATATATATATATATATATATATATATATATATATATATACACACATATATATATATATATATATATATATATATATATATATATATATATATATATTGGGGTGGAGAGGGATCCCGTAAGCCGTGGTGAAGGCAACCTTTCTAGGAGAAGCAAATCTCTAATTTAAAAAAAAAAACATAAAGCGGGAGACCAGTACCCGTATTAAGCTGGTCTGCAGTTTAACTTGTTGCTGGCTATCTTGCTCTTGCTTGTTGCTGGATCTCAACATTTTTAACCGAGAGAGACAATTAGCTGGCGTACACAGTAAAGACTCTGTAACATCATCTGTGTATAGATACTCCGTCACGCATTTGTCTATTAAAATGGTCCTGTGGCGATGGAAGTAATTTTTGGGCTCGTATCTGAGGAAGTGGAACTCGTCTGACAAGACGTTGCAATTATCATATATATATATATATATATATATATATATATATATATATATATATATATATATACATGTATAAAGGGTTTTTCTCTCTGTTTGAGTGAGTTACTTATGGGCCTTAAACATTTGGGTTGAATGTTTCACACAAATATACATATTTCGCTGACAGTTTTCTTATATGTTTTTTTTTAGCTGAATGTCTTCGATAAGCATCTATAATACATAATCGAAAAAATCTGATATAAGAACGAACATGCCATTTTTATTACATTTGAAAACCTAACAACACTAGTGCATTTGTGAAGTTCCATTACCACACAAGAAGAAATATCCGGCGTATAAAATCAGTAGTAAGCACAAATTATATTTCATTTTGTCATGTGCGGCCTTGAACTGAAAAGCTTTTAACAAATAATTACATACAATAAACAGCAGATTCTCTACAGCTATGTTGACTACAATGTATTGTGGAATAAGTAACTGTAGCGAAGTATGTGATATGAAACTACACGTGTATAAATCAAGATAGAGACTGATACATTTATACATACTTATTCATGTGCATATATATATATATATATATATATATATATATATAAGCTTATGTATATGTTCATATATATATATATATATATATATAAATATATATATATATGAATTTTTTATTGGTGTAATGTTTAAATATTTTATTTCCATTATTATACACTTAAAAATCCTTTCCCTAAATGTGATTGTATCCATAAACATGTGTCCTTGTGTCAAGCTTTTCTCAGCATCTTCAAAAAAGTTCGGACTATATATATATATATATATATATATATATATATATATATATATATATATATATATATATATATATATATATATACACACATATATATCTAAGTACATATATGCATGCGAACAGTTTTCTGTCTTCGTAATGTGTTTGAAAAATATTACACTAAAATGTTCACAGCAATAGCCACTATAAAAAAAACTCATGAATAAATTCTGCACATTATATAGAGTTTTTTTTTAATGTTAGTAACTTATTATATCTCGATTACGTCAGTAAAATCGATTACGTATTTAAAGGTGCGTTTTCACAAGTCCACATTGGGATTTAGCGTCCATAAATATAAAGATGTAATCGAAGAATACGAATCTATTATGCATATTGTATCATTGTTTGAATCGTGATTTTCTGCAAAACGAAAATAAATAAAAGATTGATATTTAAAAAAAAAAATGCTTTCAATAAAACGGGGAAATTTTAACGTTCGATTTCTTTACAGGAATAAAATAAATTCGCTCTCTGTCTGAAGCTGTCACTTTCCAAAACAGGGTTTCTGTCAAACTCAATACAAGAGAAGTAAAGTTAATTTGTGTATATTTTATATCTACCTAACAGAAAAATACACTGAAGTTTAGCAAATGAAATATGTCGTAACCAATAATTTAAATAAATGGAAAAAAAAAACTATTATGAACCTTAACAGTTCTACATCAATATAATTTCACAATATGTATATATTGGCAATGAGGGTATATATATATATATATATATATATATATATATATATATATATATATATATATATATATATATATATATGAGAGAGAGAGAGGGGGAGAGAGAAAGAGGGGGGATAGTAGAGAAAGTATATGAGCGATTATATATGGGTTTGTATAAACATATACATATATATGTTCATATATATATATATAAATATATATATATGTATATGTATATATAAGTTACAACTAACATCACACAGCCATCAACGTGTCGCTTTTATTGTAAGACTTTTTCTCTTCATATATATATATATATATAATTGCATTCTTTATATATATAATAAATTATAGGTATATACAAATATATATATATATATATATATATATTGATAGAATTATTTAAGGAGAGAGAACAATATAAAAAACTATATCTACTATATTTTTCTGTTTGGTTCGGTTACAAATAGCATGACTTTCGCGATTACTCTCTAGCATAAAAAAGAAAAAACACAATCGAAGAATTGAGTTTTACACTCATCGGAAACATTTTCTCGGAGGGTGAACATAGTGTGTGTTTTACTATAAACAGACTCTGATTATAGTCCATCAATCCAGCGCGGCTACAGCCGAGATTTACTCACTACATGAGTTTGATTTAACTCACTTCATGAGTTTGTAGTGTAATTAAAATCTTGTAGGTTACGTAATACTTGATGCTTCGCCAGAACTATCAAGTGTATAATTTGCCTTTTCATTTCTAGTAGGCACTCCATCTACCGATGCCCTCTGCTTATAGTGCTAGATTCTATTATTGAAGACTTCGTAATTGTTTATAACTTTCACTAAAAAAGCAGGTATTGTTGTTAAGCCATGCTGAATATTGCCTTATTATTTATATATATATATATATATATATATATATATATATATATAGATATATATATATATATATATATTTTCAAACTATAATTTTCTATTGTGCGGAGTTCCTCTTTCTACGATTTGCATATGTTGTTTTATTTGATGTAAATACTAGTATACTTCAATAAACATAAAATACGAAAATACACATTTTAAAGGAAACAAAAGGCGAACCAAATTGCGTATTGTTTGTTTAAAAAGTTACATTTATTTCTTCTTAAATTTGCGTTTTATAAAAAAAAAAATGACAAGTGGATCCTTTCTTTATTGCGGCACTGTATAAGGGAAAACCGAGATATGTTTTTATCAACTGTTCGTCTGTATTTGGAGACATTCTCTGGATGAATGAGATAAAAGTATCAAAAAACGTCAGTACATATATTTGAAAATGTTTCATGTGCAAAGGGTGACGCTGTTCTATATCAGAACCAGTAGAAAACGTTGGAAATTCAAAAAAAGAAGAACGTTTGCGTTGTTAAGGCGACGGCGATTGTTATAACATCATATAGACGTTAATATATTTTGAAAAGATATGAACGCAGTTAACACTATTTCTGGAAGGAATATGTCTGTTAAAATTCGACTATAATTGTGTAACAGAAATGATAGGTGTGATTTGTTATGTAATTTATTGATTGAGATTATATGTATTGATTATTACAAGGGGGTGTTTCTATAGTGTGCGAAATTTTACCTTTGTCTACAATTAAATGATACTATTTAATAAAAGTTTACTCATTAATGCCGCTACATTATAGATACTTTCACGCTGTTTAATTCTGCATTAATTTGCGATAAGCACTGATCCAAGAAGTCTTCGGCGCTGTTTATTTGAAATAAATTAAACTACTTTTGCTTATTTAAAGCAAACACATCATTATGATAAAATATTTGAGTGTTAAAATTTAATCGTAATATTGCCTCCCTCATAAATTTTAGCTGCCCGTTACTGGTGGTTCTTATCCTTATTAAATTAAACAAATGTTCATATAAATGATTTTAATAGCCTTATTCTTTATTGATGCGAATGGAACGTTACGTCATTTTTCTGAAATGTGTAATTTATATTTTTAATACATTTTTCGCACACACATGCACACACACACATATATATGTATATATATATATATATATATATATATATATATATATATATATATATACACTTTGTTTCTGTGTTAAATTTTAATATATTAAATATTGTTTGTTTTTACTACATAACGATTTTTACTTGGTTTCGTAATATTACGGGACTAAAAGACTGATATCAAGGAAAATTAAAGAATTAGATTAATTTTCGCACACGAAGTATATTCGTTTTCATCAAGAATTGTCAACCAAGAAATATTAAGATATCGTGAATCAATAATCTGGCCACGGAGAAATTTAAATATCTTTTTATCACAAATTTTTTAAGGTAACGCTTAAGTACGAGGGACAAGGATTATAAATATATTTTTCACCAAATAGACGATTTTTTTAAATGGGGTTCACCGCTTATCATGGCTCAGATACCACTAGAGGATAAGGGTTGATAGGTATACATTAGTCATTGTGATTTTAGCGTAGTAAACATTAATGGTGATTTTGCAACTTGGATTACTTAGGGGGCGGTTCAATAAGAACTTGTTCACGTTGGACTTGAAGACAATTAGATTGTAGTCAGATGGAAAGCACACAAGTGGAATAGAGTTCCACAGGCGAGCGGTTCTAAGAAAGTAGCCATGTTCATGGAATCTGCGTTTAGGTGTAAGCACGGATAAAGAGTGTGGGTAACTGTTGATAGTGGTTCTGGCAAGACGATTGTTTTTCGTAAAAGTCTGACGAGGGGGGACCATAGATCGAAATAACGATAAAGTAGGGACAAGCTCGCTACGTCTGTTCTGTGGGAAAGAGGTTGCGGAGAAGAGACAGGGGCATTTTTTCTGTGTTCATTTTATATCAACATGTAGTTAAATTTTTACAAAAATAAAAACGTTTTACTTTTTGCGTAGGAGAAAAATAGTATTATCGTTTGCTTATATAGATTTCATAGCTATGATAGGTCTTAATGTAAACAAACAAACATAAGCAACTTCTTGAAAAAACGTGATTATATAATAAAAAAACATACTTGTGTGTTCTTTTTCCTTGGCAGTGTAAAAATTTGATTAATAATTCGAACGACCAAGTACACTTTAATCATGCGAAAATTCAAACCCCCTACAATCGACTGGGTTGAATACCTAATAAAATAGCAGATAAAGTACGACGGAAATAATTAAATATCAAGTTGAAACAAAAACACAGACAAGAAGAAAAGCAATTTAAAATAAAGCAAAAAATCAAATATGGAAACAAAAAAAAAAAAGACGACAAAGAAGCTTCGAACATTTCAAAACGTCTGCTCGAACATCAACAATGTCTATTCTAACAACAATAAATAACGAAGAAATAATTACTCTGGCAACAACACACTGATAAAACACAACATAAAACGAGAACAATCTGCGACAGTTTTTACATTATTATTATAACTTAAACGTATCAAACTAACTTGAATGAAAATGCTTTTCTGCAAATTCAGTTCAGAATGCAACTGACGAATTCACTTATTCTCGAAACAAGGAAAAAACATGATGTTTTATATTATAGAAAATATGCACAGACTATAAAAAATTAGTCAACTGCTTGAAGATCAACCAAAAACGAACATAACATATTCATTGACTATATTTGCATAGAAACACACACAACTAGAATATGCTGTGCATATGTTGTATATAATGCGAAACTACGTCGATAAACAACGAAACTCGACGGGAATTATAAGAAAATCAGCAGAAAATAAAGGGGATACAAAGTAAAAATAGCGTAATGAAGTTAGTTTTATACGAAAATACAAAATAATTTTAAAGCTTGAAGAAACAGCACGAAAGGCATGTAAAAAGAATCACAAATACGAAAGTTGTCCGAGCATGTCCGCGTCAAATATGGCAGTTTACTAGATATATGAAATTAATAAATAAAGGTGCATATTAAAAGATGTCGGGGAGATATATAACGAAGGGAAGGACATTTATACAGTTCTGGGATGCTTGGAGGACTTCATATATAACGGGACATATAACGGGTACATGTAACGGATGGTCATGACAATTCCGATGGGAAGACACTTATACAGTTTTTATATTTCTTGCGGAAATCGTATTTGCAGTTCTTAGATCACTGATAGAATGATAATGTCATTTATATATATATTACATTATGCCGACGAATTTTACAATTCTTGGCGGTTTATTATAATATATGTTATGATATATACAAGTTCTTAACATAGAGGATGGGAGATAAAAAAATCTTCGATGGGTTACACAATTTTCATTATACGATGATAAACACAATTACCTTTCGTTCGTGATGAAGGATGATGCAAGACAACAGTTACAGCATAATGATGACTTCTTTATTCATCGAATCGGCCCGGTCAATGACGTCAGGAATTCCGCTTGTATCTACATGGTTACTTTTCTACTGTCCGCCTCTAATGAACTCTCTTCTCCAAGTGACTGTCAACTCTTGGCTGATCAACTGACTCACTGAATCAGTCTCTCTCCCTCTCTATTGCTGACTGGCTCCTCAGCTCCGAGCCCATAGAGCTATATGGAGAAATATCCTTTGTCTATGACGTCAGAAGTATGTTTTCAAACGTGACTAATTTCACATGGCCTTTCGTATGTTTGTACAAGCACACTTCTAGTAAACAAAAGAATCCTCACCTTGCCTATTTGTTTCAATTAACCCATTTTTTAAACAATATATTTTTAATTTGCATTGCCCATTTATTTCATTTAATATTCAGATTTCTAAGAGAATCGGACAATCGACTGAATTACTAACATTCCATTTCTTTACTTTGCCTACACGGTTTGATTCTAAGCTTATCCTATTCTCATTTCCACTGATCTAATATTCTTTTTATTTACATGAGAAGAGGGGCACGCATTTCCCATGTAACACTAGTTAATAGATAATTATAAGAATAGTTAATGTGCCTGCCGCGTTAGCTCATGTGGCGGATTACTCAGCTCGCATAGAAGAGGCTTGGGTTTCGAACCCCGAGTCGGATATTCCTAAATGATGAGGCCAAAACTCGAGTTTTCGACTTCCAGTTTCTTTGCTGGCATGTGGGCTGCGACCTGGTTTTGCTGTGAAAATACTTATATATATATATATATATATATATATATATATATATATATATATATATATATATATATATATTAGTTTAATCAAGATATCTAGATTCATGCCAAGTTGGGAAACAAATAGAAATAAATAGGGGAGAAAATCCAGTCATGAAAACGATTTAAGAATTAATTAATGAACAGATATAACACAAAATATTAAAATAAACCTCTAGACATCTCTCAGCCGAGAGATTATCACGAGAAAACATCGGCGGACGATCATGCCCTCATGGTTAGAAAAATAAGGTTGATAAAAACTTTGGTTAACGGCGCCCTTCTGATTTTCAGTGCCACTTAATGAGAAATCTGAACTGACTAAAATAAAAGATATACTCATTAAGATTTGTTTTCTCGCGGCTATCTTTTCCACGTTTATTTCGAATATTCTTGACCAACTGAATACTGACATTTTCATTGGGCAACCTAAATGCCCGATATATTTACAGCTGCCATTCATTGGTTCCGTCAGTGAAGGTATCTTTGATAGAATTAGATTAGTGGTGCCCAGTTGTTATCATGAGGTGAAAACGTGTGATATTTAGGACACGTTTCCCGGCTTTCAGAAAGATGTTCTACCTACACTGGACAAAACAAAAATTAGTTACTTATGAATTTAGATGTCAGTGTGGTGCTGACTATGTGGGTCGAACTCATCGGCGCTTCGAGTTCAGACTGGCCCAACATATACCGGCACAAATTCGGAAGCCGTGTTTGTCCAACAAGGATTTTTCGACGAGCACATCAGGGCGTTTTAGGAATATATATATATATATATATATATATATATATATATATATATATATATATATATATATATATACTTTCTATTATTGTCTTATACCGATACTAATATAAATTTATGTATATATATATATATATATATATATATATATATATATATGGATCATTTGCGTACGATATTTGTCTGTTTTTTTTTCAGTGAATGCCCTAATATTTGCGACCTAATTTTTTATCCATTCTTCCATTTCCTCACCCCACTAAAAATTTAGACGACGATTACTACTGTTTTTCTCTTTTTCCACAGATGTTATCGCCTACTAATTTAACCAATGCATCATAGTATGTTAAAGACTTAGACCGACCTTCACACGCACATACAACTACGTATGTTCCGAGTCTTTCATTACTTCTATCTCGATATTTAACACCCCATCCATTCCCATTCATTTCGATATGTTCACACTGACTCAAATCTACACCCATATACTGTCTTGTTTTCATACAGCCAACTCTTTTTTTTCACATTTGACGGAACATGCTGTGCCAAGGAAGACATGATATCTCCATTGCGAAATGTTCTTTCCTATGAGTTGTACCGCCTTAAGAATTATTAAACCAAATCAGGACAACAAAATATAAAATAAGGACATCATAAGGGGTATTTACTTACGTGTTATAATTGTTGTTCAACCATTTAGACATGTTATATATTTAAAAACAGTAATTCGTCAGACACGAAAAGACATAGGTTATTTATATAAATGAATATATTCATAATTAATATTTTTACGGAACAAGAAGTTTAGACTTACATCGTTCATCCTTATTTTATTCTATGTTTTCTTTTCTTTTTCTTTTTTATATTTCCCTTCGAACGGAGTAAGTCTCATACTTTCATATTACTTTTATTTTTGGATGATATTTATACAATTTCCTAATTTTTTTTTATTCACTAGCAGCTCAATCCGGCTTTACTCAGGTCCTGTGTACTGTCTATAACCTTAACTGCATATGTGTTTATATATTAAAAAGTTTGAATCATAGCCAGGTAACCTACATCTAAAATTTCAAGTGTTTAGATCATAATTGGCGCATGAGTTTTGTAGAGTCTGCCAAGGTAAACTCCTGTAAGTTTTCTATCTTGGCAGCCAAACCTTCGCCAAAAAATGGTTATAAAGCTTGTTTTATGTCTTAATACACTTTAGATATCAAATGTTTAGACGAAAAATTGGCTGAGAAGTCATTTTATTACTTTGACAAAAGTTTTCAAAATTAGCATTTATCATTTTGAGCTCAAATCAAGTAAAAAAAGTTTGATCCGTGTTCAAGCAACCGACAATTAAAATTTCAAGTGTTTCGATCCATAATTGGCGGAGGGGTGTGGTAGAGTTTTCAAAGAAAAATCATTGAGCTTTGACGCCTTTACAGCAAAATTTTTGGCCGAAAACCGATTAAAATATTTTACTAAAATCTTGTGTCTGTAGATTGAAAGTAGCAGAGAAATTTTGTAGGAATAATTGAAATTGTCTGTGTGTGTACATTTCCCTAAAAAATTACTCCTTACATTTTCTAGTCTACAGACCCGAGATTTGACATAAGGTGCATTAAAAATTGGAAATATCTTTTTAATTTGTTTTCAGCAAAAAATTTGATTGTCTAGGTGGTTAAGTTCAATGCTTTTACCTTTTAACACTCTACCAAACTCAGCCGCCAAATTTTGGGTCGAAACACTTGAAATTTTAAATGTATATTACTTGGATATAGATACACTTTTTAATTGCCCAAAACACAAAATGCTAAGGTGTTAAAATTTGAGTGAAAGGTGTATACACACAGACCCCCCCACACGCACACACATATATATATATATATATATATATATATATATATATATATATATATATATATATATATATATATATATATATATACTAGCTGTACCATGCCACGCGTTGCTGTGGCTCAATTTTGTGTAATGGAAAATTCTAATAAAAATAGAAAATGTATGTTTCTTATATTCTTAGTAAAGCAATCCACTCCAAAAAGTTTTTAAAAAAGGCGAAAATGAAAAAAAAATGGTACTCTTGCAGAATTGGATCCGGATCCTCGGGAGTTACCATTAATCATGGCTTGGGTTCGACCATAATTCAGTGGATTAAGCCGAAAGTTGCTAAAACGTTGAAACGCTTAATAGTTGACTTTTTTATTGTATTCAAAAATGTGGGTTTTTAATTAATATTTAAGTAAGTAATTTAAGGGGGGCACTATACACAGATTCGAAAACGTTGTCCAAAAACGAATAAATGACAGCAAAGATAAGGTAAATTACGTCTCCATATAACTGGATATTTTTTAGTGTTTTTATTTAATGTAAACGGTTTAATCAGCCCAAAAAACTCAGTGTTTTTCTATATTTGAAAAAGACGACTGGTCGCGGACTCATGAATACGTTAAGTTTGCGAAAAACAGTTTAAAACTATATTAAACAGTGTCAGACATCTACTGATTATATGTTATTTTGACATAGGCTGACATAGTCGGTGGGTTTCTGATAGTATTTTGTATAGTTTTTTTTAGTTTTAAATCATTTTCTCAAACTTAACATCATCAACAGTGTCCGTCACCGTTTGTATTTCTCAAATACACTGATAAACACTGTTTTTCGAGCTGACTAAACGGTATAGTAAATAAAACGGGTTTGTATTACTAAACACAGAAGCGAAAAAGTTGTTGAAAAATAAATATAATAAATAACTCTTATCAAAGGCAAGATAAGTTACTTTTCTACCTAACTGGATAAGATTTTAGTGTTTTTATTTAGTGTAAAATGTTTAATTGGTTCGAAAACATGTAGTGTTTATCTGTATATTTGAACAATACAAATGGCGGCAGACTTTTGACCAGGTTAAGTTTGGGAAAATGAGTTAAAACTAAAAACTATACAAAATACTGTCAGGAACTCACTCAATATATGTTACCGTGACATAGGCAAGCATGTATTCGGTGGTTTTTAACAGTATGTTGTATAGTTTTTTGTTTTTTATAATTTGCACTCATTTTCCCAAAACCCAATGTGTTAAACACACTGTGCCGCCATTTGTAATTTTCAAATATAGCAGTAAACGCTGTGTTTTTTGAGCCGAACAAACATTTTACATTAAAAAAACAAAAAAAATATTCATTTTGGTAATAAAGTAGCATATCTTGCCTTTGATAATATTTGTTATACATTTAGTTTTTGACAACTTTTTCGAATCTATATGCACAGTAGTACAAACCTAATAAAAACACTAAGAATTATCCAATTAGGAAGAAAAATAACTTATCTTGCCTTTGAAAATATTTACTTGTTATATATTTATTTTTGTTGACAACTTTTTCAAGTCTTTGTGCAAGTACACACCCAAAGGTGTATTTTTATGTCTAATTTTATTTTTGGTACCGTGCTTAAATTTAAATTTCAAGATCTTTTTTTATTGGGGGGGTATTTTTTTTACATTAGGTCCACCTCCACAATTTTCGACTATGCTGAATAAGAAAATCTCATTTAAAATTTGCAGAGACAATTAGCTTTCGAGATATAAAGACCTGTACTGTGCACTATAATTCACTGACGGCCATGAATAAACACTCCCAACCTCCCCATATTAAGAACGGATTTCGGAATAAACAACACCCATGCCTAACCACATCTTTTAACCTTTTACATGTCTTTCATCTTTTAAAAAACGGATTTTGGAATAAATACCAGCATTCTCCCCATGTTAAGAACGACTTTCAGAACAACCACCCCCCAATCTACCCATGTTAAAAATTGTGGAGGTGGACCTAATGTGAAAATTTACCTTTTGTTTTGTTTTTATAAATTGTTAGTTGATAGCACAGAATAGTGACAAAACACCATCCCCTTCCCTTGGTAAGAATAGCAAAAAAATAAAAATAAATAAAATAATGGGTTTCTGGGTAGAAATTTTCTGTATTTCACCGAACAATTTCTGGTGCTAATGAACTTACTGATCCGCGCTATATTTGAAATCGTATTTCCAAGTTTAATTAAAGTTTTATGTTATGTGTTTTTATTCATTTGTTAAGTTAAAGTACAGAATAGGTACAAAACACCCTCTCCCCATTTTAAGAATACCTTTTTAAATAATAATGTTATCATTTCAGCACGAATCACTCTCTATATGAGTACCTAATATTTTTCAGCCATTCTTACGATAGAGAGGGGATGGTGTTTTGTAACTATTCTGTGCTTTTTTTAACTAACAATTTATTATTAAAAAAAGATATTGTGAAATTATAAAAAAATAAAAATATATTGTGAAAGTTGAATTTAACTTAAAACCCTCCCCCCACCAAAAAAAAAAACAATGTGAACGGAGCGTTCAACATTGTAGCCGGACCTTATTTCGCAATAAGGTCACGTTAGTGAATTAATGGGTGCTAACGCACTTACTGATCCGCGCTATTTTTTTAAATCGTATTGCCAAGTTTAATTAAAGTTTTATGTTTTTTTGGTATTTTTTTAGATTAGGTCCACCGTCACAATTTTCTTTTAAATTACGACTTTTAAAGGTTTCCGACTCTGCTGAATACATAACTCGCATTGAAATTTGACAGAAATCAGTAGTTATCGAGATATAAATAGTTGTTTTATGTATTGTATTTTTTAGCGGCCATCTTAATTACACGCGTAGATTTGTTTATAACGCGCGCAAGCGTGAAAAAAAGATGGCTACCAGAGATTACAATGCATTATACACATTTTTAATATCTCGATAACTACTTATTTCTGCAAAATTTCAATGCGATTTCCGTATTCAGCATAGTTGAAAACATACAAAAGTCGTCATTTAAAAGAAAAGTGTGGAGGTTGACCTAATCTAAAAATTTACCGTTTTTTCTATTCAATTGTAAGGTTAAAGTACAGAATAGGTACAAAACACCCTCTTCTCTCCATGTTAAGAATGGCTTTTTAAATAATAAGGTTATTATTTCAGCACGGATTAATAAGTGCACGAGTAACCAATTTCTTTAAAAGCATTCATATTTTCTTATATAAAAACAACATCTGTAAAAAAAAAAGAAAAAACGTGCACTTTCAATTTTTGTTAAAAAAGGTTTTCTTAAAAAAAACGTAAATCGGTATTCATGTAGAGAGTGATCCGTGCTGAAATAAGAGTGTTATTATTTAAAAATTCATTCTTAACATGGGGAACGGAAGGGGTTTGTACCAAATCTGTACTTTAACCTTACAATTGAATAAAAACATATCATAAAACTTTAATTCAACGTGGAAATACGATTTAAAAAATAGCGCGGATCACTCTCTGCATTAGCACCGCAAGTACAGAATAGTTAGAAAACATCATCCCTCCCCATGTGTAGAATGGTTTTCTAAATAATGTTAATGCTTCAGTAGTGTTCCTTGTCTGCTTAAGTTTAATTTTTGTTTATTAAATTTTTAAGTGAAAATCCAGAATAGTTACTAAACACCCTCTTCTCCATATGTTAAGAATTACTTTTTAAATAATAACGGATCAATAAGTGCACGGGTACGCAATTTCTTTTACAAAGATAAAGCATTCATATTTTCTCATATAAAAACTTCTGAAAAAAAAAACAGAAAAAAACGTGTACTTTCAATTTTTGTTAAAAAAAGGTTTTCTTAAAAAATAAAAATAAGGTACAAAAATACGGTGAAAGTCCAGAATAGTTACAAAACATCCCTATTCCCACGTTAAGAATGGCTTTCTAAATAATAACATCATTATTTCAGCAGGGGAACCTTCTCTGAATAAGTACCGTGTTTTGTTTTTAAATTGTTAGGTGAAAGGACAGAATAGTTACAAAATACCATCCCCATGTTGAGAATGTCCTTTTAAACTGTTAGGTGAAAGTATAGAATATATACAAAACTCCCTCCCCATGTTAAGAATAACTTTCTAAACAAGGGTAGTACTATCTTTTGTTTATTAAATTGTCATATGAATGTATAAAATAGCTACAGAACACCCTCCCTTTCCCATATTAGAATGGCTTTCTTAATAGCATTATTTCAGCACGGCACCTTTTCTGCATAAGTACCATCTTTTGTTTATTACATTGTTAAGTTAAAGTATAGAATAGTTACAAAGCGCCCTCCCCTTGTAAAGAATGACTTTGTAAATAACTTTAATATTTTAGCACGGTAGTTTCTCTGCATAAGTATCATGTTTTGTTTATTAAATTGTGAGGTGAAAGTACGGTACTCATGCAGAGAGTAATCCGTGCTGAAATAATAACGTTATTATTTAAAAATCAATTTTTAACATGAGGAGGGAGGGTGTTTTGTACCTAATCTGTATTTTAACCTTACAATTGAATAAAAAAAACATATAATAAAACTTTAATTAAACCTGGAAATACGACTAAAAAATAGCGCGACCACTCTCTGTATTAGCACCAAATATTATTTAAGCAAGTTACCAATCCGTAAAATTTAGTCGAAAAAAAAAGTTCATATTTTCTTATATCGAAAAATTAAAAAATAAAAATAAAAATAAAGAAAAAAAACGACTTCGACTCAAAAAGCAAGCGGCAAACTTTTTTTTGCCTGATATAATAAAGCAAAAATGTTTAAATTAAAAAAAATTGGAAGATAAGCAAATGAATTATGCTTTTTTTGTTGTTTTTTTACTTATCGAGTAAACAGGAAATGAAATCTTCTAGTTAGTTTTGTCCATTCGTCGGTGTGAAATGAATCGAACTGGAAGTTCAGTTCTATCAACAAAACAAGTTCGCACTAACGGCTTACGAAAATATATTTATTTTATTTAATATTTTAATAATTGGTAACGTAAATTTATTTTAATAACATAAAAACATTCCTCGACTCTAAAGATGGTTGTCTGAAAATTTCAAATAAATTGGTAATGTAGAAATATGGTTGTATAAACTTTGAACGAACTAAGAATTACATTTATATATATATATATATATATATATATGTGTGTGTGTGTGTGTGTGTGTGTGTGTGTGTGTGTGTTTGTGTGTGGATGTGTGTGTGGGTGTGTTCTGTTTGTCTTTTCATCCGCGTATTTAATATGGTATAAGATGGAAAGCAAGAGATCCAAAGAGCTTAATTAATATTTAAACGTGTTTTTTTTTAATTTTTACACAATACTTTAAGGTAATCATTTATTAGTGCAGAATATGTCGTGTCTGTCTGATGCGATACGTAATATGAGTAAACTTTGGTGTATATTAGAGATTATTTATTAAAATAATTTGGAAATAGAATATGATGGAAAACTGATCAGAATCATCGCAGAGACTTTATCGAAAGTACCACTATATACATATGGGTAAGTACCACTGGAAAGCCAATATTTTGCGACACATGGTTAATCACAATCACAGCATAACTTTTTAAAAACTTACTAAAAACAGTAGGTCCAATCGCAGGCTTTTTTTTCTGGGGAAGAATATTACAATTTTTCTGTGAAACGGGCATCATTGATCATTTTTAACTGAGTAGTCACACGGAATCAAGGCATAGCCCACTCAAGATCTAGGGTAATTGAGTGTGAGGTAGACAGTAAGACTACACCTTTGCTATCAATAGGTGTTTATTTTATAAGAGCGCGACTCAACAAACACCTAATTACATTAGACATGAAACCGACTGTGCTATAGTCAACCAGGCAGTTGATCCACATTTTTGTTTGCGAAATACGGACAGTTCAAAGAACAATATCTGCATAGGGCGTATTCGATTTAGTCGTTACAAGTAGGGAGTAGTTTTAATCGTAAACAGTTGTTATAAATAAGCGAATATTTGTTGTTAAAACGGTAGGAGACAATAGATAAACGCCAAGTCTAGCGTCTACCGTAATTATGAGATAGAGCACATATAGACCCGCAACAACTCGTATGTGAAATAAAGAAAATAGGGAAAACAGTAGCTTCTGTTTAACTTGTTTGCGAAGTTGCCGATGTATTATTGCAGTTGAAATAACATTCAGACTTATTGGGTGAATTTGTGTATGATAAGTGTTCAGAATTGCGCAATGGTTGAATGAAGAAACGCTTGGTATCAGAAAAAGTAGCAGGAGATCGACTGAACTTCAACTTTTGATCCCCTCTTTCCAAACTCTCACAAAAAACACTAGATTAGTAATAACCATTATATACGATTTTACCTACTCCCTAATTGTTTAAAAATATAATCGCATATTCCATGAACAAGGCATCTTTCCCAGGACTGGCTGCCTGTGGAACACTGTTCCGCTACCTGCTTCTCGCTTGAATACTAAAGAGTGGTTTTCAAATCCAATGCATGCAAACAAGTTTTTGTTGAGCGCTCCTCATAAGTTATGTCTATCGAATTTACAATAGTAACACTTATAACACTACCCCCTTACATTCATTAACACTTATCCTCGAGGTACTTTTTGCCCTATATAAATGGTAACTCCCAAGTAGAAAATAAAGTAACCGTGGGAACTCGATAGATGGGAGAAAATGAAAATTCCACAATAAACGTAGTACGTGTCAGAAGCGAATCTAAATAAATTATGTTTAACAGTGAAAACCAATTAGGAATGTATATTTATTAGAACCACTGTCTTTATATTATTTATGACAATATTAAAAACAAAATATTTAGAATAATATAACGAAAACAGAAAGTATATCTTAATCCGAATCTAAAATTACATTATTTTTTTTGTATATTATGCTGCATAATAATTAAAACATTTAAATCAATCTATTACTTAGCAGTTAATGATATAAATATATAATTTGCAACTATTAAAAATGAAAAATACTTCATGTCTAAAGTAAGGTATGTCAAGTTGAGACCAACCCTTACTCATCATGGTTTCGGAAATATTTTTCTTTTGCGTAGAAAAAACTAACTTTAGTAGGAACAGAAACGTTCTTAATTCAATTGTATATTGTGCATGATTTATATATATTTTGGGGAGGAATAATACACTAATTGGCATGAAAGCATTTAGTATATGTGTTTAACACAGTCTTTTCTCAGGGCCATTTTTTCCTCACCTGAAATATCATCAGGCATTTATTGAATTATGACATATAACATAATATTTTTATGGTGTCGAATTGCATTTTATGTAAACTATCTATTATGTACTTATGTTTTGTGTACATTCATAGAAGGTTTGCAACCAATTTACTTCGTGATTAAACAATTGATTAAATATCTGAAATATTAATAATAATAATAACCATAATAACATTAATAATAATAATAATAATAACATTTATAATAATAATAATATAGTAGTAGTAGTAGTAGTAGTAGTAGTAGTAGTAGTAGTAGTAGTAAGAACAATTTCTAAAAATGTTTTAAAAAAGACTGGGAGAAGTTGGAATCAGGGGAATGGTTTGAACGACACAACGAATAACAATAATAAAAACAGCTGAAATATTAAGGAAATACCTTGGTTTCATAGACGAATACACATGATAAAGATACGCGGGCAAGACAAAATGCTGCAGACGCAAAACATGAAGAAGCGTTACATGGAACCAAGAACGTTGAGCTACATATCTACAAGTTCGCTATCCTATCCCATAGCCTCTTTATTTCTCATCCCTTCGCCCCTCCAAAAAAAGAGTGATGCCAAATAGTCGAGACGGGCCAATGAATATGGAATGACTGGAGAGAAATCACTGACCAGACCTCCTTTGGACAAGTACAAAGACACCTGGGACCTTGGGAAGGCTTATTGCTACTAAAATTCCAGCGGAGACCAATGGCGGTAGCCAGCGAGAAATCAATTGTAAACAGCTGTTGCGAAAATTCAAATTTATTTGCAAATATTATCGAAAGAGGTGAATAGTACTGACAAATCTTGGACACTTGTAATCAGCCTCCAGGGAACACCACAGGTTGTTATCTAGGAGAGATCTTTGATTACCTATAATAATAATAGTTCCATCGTTGATTGTAACGATCTTGCTATAAAATATTTCTTAAACAGGAGCAAACTCGTCAGTCACCAAGTCATTTTTCACGCGCGCACACACACACACACACACACGCGCGCGCGCGATATTGGTACAGACTAAAGGTACTTCCACAAATATGGCAATTAAATAAAAAGTGTGGGACTTCCACATGAAAAAATAAAAACTACTTGGCAGAAGTCACTTAAAAATAAACATTTTATGCGGCCCACGCAACATTCTTACACAAGCAATGTTTAACTTAGAACTGAGAAATCGATTTATGTGTCATTGTATACTAATTCCATGTGATATATATATATATATATATATATATATATATATATATATATATATATATATATATATAGGCTCAGCCGTTTCAGGACCTTTGAGGAAAGCACTCACAAACACACACGCGATGCGATAGTGTGGGTTTTATTGTGTGTGTCACGCTTACACAGTTTTTCTTCCAGGTGGCGGCCGTAAATATTAAATAATTTTACAAGGACTTTTTCATAATTTAGGTACTCAAGTCATCTATTGTAATACATACTTTTACCAAGAATTTTTTGTAAGTTTTAGTGTTGGGTTCTGATTATAGCTAAGGGAACTCATATATATACCCACACACATACACACACACAAACATATATATATATATATATATATATATATACATATTGCTTCAGAATTTTTTGTTTAGGTTTCGATTCAAGCTGATGCACCCAAATCATTGATATATATATATATATATATATATATATATATATATATATATATTAAATCACAATTTTATAATGCATAAAAAATATGTAAAAAAATGGTTATATACTAATACTAGACTAGCTCTCACCTGCCGTCTCTATCTATGTAAGGACCAGCTATGAAATCGTGAGTATAAAGAATTAATGTATAAAACGCACAGGAGAGTTTACAAAATGTATTTACAAACGCTGAAAAGTGAATGCAGGAGCGCGACAACAAACATTGTGACGAGTGGAAACAATATGGAATACATTGGATAAAGAAGATATTAACACTGGGCTAAGATTAAATTAAAAAAAAATCTATTATAAAAAGGGGTGCACTCCGTTTGAAACAAAATGAAATAACGAAAATAAAACACACCCACACACACATAAGGGGACCGTGTACATTTTACCGGTCCACACTAGTTTTTTTTTGTGTGTAAACAGCTTTAACATATCAGGAAATAATAATAAACTGATGAAGTAATATGTAACGGTGAGAGCTTTCCAAAACAAATCTTTAAAAAAAAATGAAAACTCCTTCCACACATTTATCTATCCACTATTATATGATAGTCACTTTATGCGTGTGTATGTGTGTGTGTGTGTGTGTGTGTGTGGCTGTGTGTGTGGCTGTGTGTGTGGCTGTGTGCTTGTGACTTCTTTCCTCATAGGTCCTGAAACGGCTAGGCTTATCTATTGCAAATTTCACCTCAGCTGATTTTTATGTTTTTTAGTGTAATTACATGTATTTTGAACAGCAATTAATCTGATAAGTATACAAACTTGCCACAATCTGATCGTGAAATTGCTTTACTTATAAATAAAAAAAAAATAATTTTCACAGGGATATATTTCACGTGACACCGGCCAAGCAACATAATAAAATGTCAGCAAAACATTTCTTCTACGGAAATGCATATTTATTATGGTCTTGAGATATAGCACAGTTGCAGAACATTCGACTACATATCGCATGAACTCCTGTTCTGCCCGAGTGTATCTTGTCTTTTTATTTTAATTTTTCTTATTAATGAGTTCATTTTACAAGAAAAGAAGTCCCATTTAAAATCACCGCGAATTATTTCGTCGTTTTCATTTTTTTTTAAACTAAAAGTTTACTAGAATTAACTTTTCCAGAGCATTCGGAGTCAAGCCCAAATATCGTTTGACGTGATATGCTACATTAAGATAGACAGAACATGATGAACGACTTTATCATAATTATTATATTATTTTCTTATTTTATTACTTTTTTTTACGAATTAGTCGACGGGGTAAATTATTCGTGGTTATATATAAAATCAATAGCGGATTAATTTCAATATTCATGCATACGCAATCTGCATAACTCAAAATATCATGTTTAAGCGTATTGTAAGACCGGTCAACTCGGTCTGTCAGCTAGTTATCTTCAAGTAAAGCAATTAAATCGTAATTCTTTGAAATGGACTCGACTTAAGCCCTAAAGCACACACACACACACACACACACGCGCGCACCCCCCCCCATATATATATATATATATATATATATATATATATATATATATATATATATATATATATATATTCAAAATTAAAATAAACAGTCAAACAAAGCCATGGAATTACATTAAATAAAGTCAACAATCATGTATTTTTCTATACTCTTTCAATT
Organism: Euprymna scolopes; assembly: GCF_053919585.1. Taxonomy (NCBI): domain Eukaryota; kingdom Metazoa; phylum Mollusca; class Cephalopoda; order Sepiida; family Sepiolidae; genus Euprymna; species Euprymna scolopes. The sequence continues at coordinate 58,982,366 of NC_136503.1, read as the reverse complement.
TATTTCATGGCATAACACACACACACGCACAGACACACACACACAGACACACACACACACACACACATATATATATATATATATATATATATATATATATATATATATATATATATATATATATTCATATTATTTGTCACGGTTGAATTTGAAATTTAATATGTTAGGTAGCTTACGTTTGCGTTTGCGAAAAACTGTTAAACGATTAGTTTACACTTATTTCAATATCATTCCATGCTTGAAAAGTTAGGTAATTCGTAAGGTTGCGATTGAAACAGGACAAACAAAGTTTTAAACAAAATTATAAAAGGACAAACAAAGTTTTAAACAAAATTATACCATATTTAATTTGAAGTCCCCTTGTCCCCTTTCCTCCCAGCAATAATTTAATTGTTTAAAACATTTTAGAGGAAAGGTCTTCTGCCGGGTGGAATCCAATTTAAGCAACAAGATGCATGATTACGTCTTCTATTAATTCCTTTTGGAAACAGAAATGAGCATTATCGCATAATTAGATTTAAATAGCAAGTGCGTTGTGAAATAGGGAAATCAAGGAAACGTTATATGTTTTCGCAAAAAATTAATTAGCACATGATGAACTAATATCATTAGAAGAAAATGAATTAAAATAATTTTATGATTAAAAGTTAATTAAAATAATAATTAAAATAATTAAAGCACTAGATTCATTTCTCAATTGATAAATGCATATATACAATACGTATGCCGAAAAGCATACGGTTAGAAGCACCGACTGTGCGGTCGAGTTTCAAACCTGGTTTGAGGTAGTCGCTTGTCTAGCTTCACTGATGAAATGTGTACAGTGAAACAGTACTTCATTTGGTTGGATATATATATATATATATTTATATATATATATATATATGTTTATATATATGAACATTATTATTTAAATATGTTTACGTGCATAAAATAAATAAAGCCATATTTAGACATGCATGTTTTGAAGTATTAATTCCTATCAGTATAGCTAAACTTGTTAAGACTCGATCTCGACTGATGTTTTACCACAAGCCCATGAGATCTCAACAATTCTATGCACGGTTTTAATCGCATTTTAAATTTAACATTGTTGATTTATTAATTTGTCTGTTGGTGAGCCTGCGGTATTTTTTCTTCTTTTCACTTTCTAGGTCCTTTGAAGAGAGCAGTTATCCGCCCTTTGTTTAAATTTTAGTAGCGTCACAGTTTTGGACGTATTATTTGTAATTAATTCATTATTTTAATATTCATTGAAATATTTTTATGTGAATAAAATCAAGTGATCTAAGAAGAAAGGTTGAGAGGGTTGTGGCGAGTTCGAGTCTCGACAAGTTTAGCTACGCTTGCGAGATTGATACTTCGAAACATGCATCTCTATAAATAACTTAAGTTCATGCAAAATAAAAGAAATACGTAAAAATATTTAAATAATTCATTAATTACAAAGAATATGCCCCCACAATGTGAGGCGACTGGAATATAAACGAAGGACCGACAACTTCTCCCTTTAAAGCACTCAGGGAGTGAAAGGAAAGAATAATAATACCATAAAATCACTGTAAAATATAATTAAATTAGCAACATATATATATATATATATATATAATTTATGATGAAATATATACACTCATTGATAAATACCTATACACCCACCTATATATATATATATATATATATATATATATATATATATATATATATATATATATATATATATATATATATATGGGTGGGTATATAGGTATGTAAAAATGAGTGGGTATATTTCGTCATACATTATAATTCATATACAGTTACTAAAAAGGATATCCGAAGTTGCCTGGTATCGAATAAGAATCAACGGATGTTTCCTCCTCTCATATTCTAATGTTATGGAACCGCGATGCACCGAGAGAAAGCTTTGCATGCTTCACAGCTATCAACATCCAAGATTAGTGTAGTTAGCATTGCACTGTAAACAGCATACTGCTGAGTATTATAAAATAATTCATATAATCGCTTGAATCAAAGTTTAAAATGCAAATGCCAAGTATCATACTGTAAATCGAAACATTAATTCCGAATACACTCTTGTCATATCAAAGAATCTACTGTTTATTTAATATGCCGGTCTTTCTACTTGTGCAGCGATAATGGCCTGAATCAAAGTTTGAAATGCAAGAGTAAAATATCACTCTTTAACTGTGCTCTAAGCAGAAACATTCATTACGAAAGCTCTCCTGTCGTATCAAAGAATCTACTATTCATGTTGTATGCCGGTCTTACTCCTTGGTCGGTAATAAAAACGTTTAATATGCTTTTGTTATGATAAGCTGTAAACGGCGATAATCGCCACTTCTTTCTTTCATCGTATATTTATCTATTATCGATTATTACTGAGGACACAATCTATAAAAAAACTGCCTGGCATGTACAGTAAATGTGTCTTCAATTTCAAAGCAATCGATCAATAGTGAACGAACGCAAGCACACACAAATTTTTTGTTGTATAATAGCAGAGCTATCCATTGGTAATTAAGTTTAACAAGACGTAAACTATGACGCGTTTAGGTAAACATTTTTAAAAAGAAATATGTTTTCTTTCAAATTATTTGATAATTTTGTTGATGCCTAGACTGGGGCATCTTACCAGATGACAGAGATTCACCCGCTATCTTATACCTTTAAACAGATAGAGATAATGTTCAGTATTTTAACTGTTCCTTCAAGTATATACATAGGCATATGTAATGGCTAGAAAGAAAGAGTGTAGATTACAATGCCAAAATTACTGTTTTGCTTATTATTTCCCCCTAAACATGTGCAATGGATTCACGAAGCATAATCGAGAATGCTTTTGCTACATTTATTAACACAAACACACACACACACTCACACACACACACATACACACACACACACACACATATATATATATATATATATATATATATATATATATATATATATATATATATATATATATACTAACGAGACCCGTGTACCAGTGGAAGCCCGTCCCAAAGCTAGAACAGCAATGGGGAAGCTCCATTTCTGTACCTAAAATATATATGATCTTATGAATTATCCTATGTGATTCACGTAAATTCCTGACTACGTATAAATAGCTAAAACAATAAGACTGATAAAAGGCGGCGGATTCTAGTGATACCTACTGTTTTCTCCCCGAAAATTCTGGGTGGGTGACGTCAGTGGCCAAAATAAAGGCATCTGGCTCCTACTCTCTGGTATTGTCTGGTAGTGGCAGCTTTTTTTTTTACATAGGCATCACCACATTATCAAGGCCAAGAGGCCACTCAAGGATAAGGGTTAAAGGGTGTACAGTAGAAATTGGACATTATAGTAATCATTAGTAATGGAAATTTGGTAAACTTGATAACTTATATGGAACGGCTCATCAAGAACTTATTTACGTTAGACTTGAAGACAACCATATTGTAGTCAGCCGGAAAGCAGGAAAACGGAAGACAATTCCACAGGCATGCAGTTCTAAGAAAAATCTTTGTTCATGGAATCTACGTTTAGGTTTAGGCACAGATAAAGAGTGGGGGGATTATTGATAGTGTTTACAGCTAGACGAGTGTTTCTTGTGAAAGTTTGGCGAGGGGGACCATAGATTGAAGCTCATTCGAACACTTTCCATGAAAATAACGATACATCAGAGACAAACTCGCAACATCTCTTCTGTAAGATAAAGGTTTCAAGGAAGAGAAAAGGACATATCCTACGAGGCTACGAAGTATATTTTGAACTCTATCAAGCTATCGAAATATAGTATATAGAAATATTTTAAAATGATTAATTACGTAGCGTCAATGAACGCGAAAGCCTGTTCAAGCTAGTGATATAATTTAGCAATTTGTAAACGGTGCTTATAATATGTATCGATGTCCGTAATCGTTTTTTACCCATTGTAAATATTTGATTCCATATTTTTTGGTCGAATTGAAAATAATGATAGAGCTTTTAAACGTGCAAATTAAAAAAATATATATATTAAATTGCGTTAGGAAATTGAGAATCACAATATTCGAAAAATTGTGCTGAGATTTGAATCGGTATCGGGAGGCATTGAAAATATTATTATTCGTTTACTATATCTGTATAGTGACATAAAATACAATGAAGGTTACAGCAAAATAAGTCAAGAAATAGTAAAGGCATTTATAAAACACGTAAATACAAATCCAAAAGGAAATAAGTTAGTCTTGTTGTATCAGCTGAACAATCTTGTACGTTTTTTTTTCGAGATAAAATGTAAAACAATGCTCAAAATCAAATATTTATAAACTTTAATTTTCTTTATAAGATAAACCTTATCTACATTTTCGATTTATGTCTGTGTTCTCATAAATTTAAACGACGATTTTTATGACATTCGTGTCTGGGAAATCAACCGCCAATGTTTGTGAATAAGTATTACTTCCAAACGGACACTAACAGATGACAGATTTATATTTTAGCGACACAAATAAAATTAGCTTTATTTTTATTTTCTCTGTTCTTTTTGTTTGTCTGTGTGTCTGCGTGTGTGTTTTCGTACCATATTTATATGTGACCTGACAGACTGAGGGTAGCAAATAAATCTAAAAGAAAAGGGTTATTAATCGGAAAGAGAGAGGCATATACAACTGAAAAGACAATAATAATAATGTCAAAGGTGGAGTAAACAATGAATATAACAACGTCTGTTAACTCAGTTAGTACATAGGTTCGTCGATTTCAAAGTAATACAGCGTACTCCGGACACTAATGCAGATAGAACACTTATCCCGATCAAAAGAGCGTACAGAATATTGCGGATTTTCTAAAGGAATATATTCTGCGGCACAAAAAGTACCTTGTTGTAATGGTATGTTCTTATGTTTTCGTTGCTCGTCCACATTTGGAGGAAGAAAAATAGAACAAATAATATGGAACAAATGTTGAACTATTTTATTTGCAGACAACTTACTCTTGTATATTTAAAGTGTGTAAATTATATATTTACATACATAAATATATATATATATATATGTGTGTGTGTATATATATATATATACGTGTATATATATGTGTGTGTGTGTGTATAATACATATGTGTATATATATACATGTATATATGATTATATCAATGTATATTGCTAAAATTAAGTTAAACTAAAGGATTCTTTAAACGTGGTCAATGCGCGTATAGAGCTGTTAGATCAATAAATTATATAAATATTACGACGTGTTTATGCATATAAGTCTAGGTTTCCGTAGCCTTCGTGTATCGTTGGGGATCAAAATGAGATCCCTAATCAAAAAACAAAAGACAAACCTTGGAGTTAATTAATAGGATGCATCATATTTGGAACTTACTCTTCACGCACACACACACACACACGTACACACCCACCCACACACACGCACACACACAGACGCACACACGCATATATATATGTGTGTGTGTGTGTTTGTGTATGACTATATATATAAATATGTGCGTGCATCATATATATATATATATGTGGGGGTGTTTATAAGGAAATATTTATACAAAGATATACATCATTGTCCGTGATAATCCTTGTTAATTCTAAATTAACGTCGTGCGTATATCACGGAATATTACAGCGCTCTCATATAAGAAAGTATAGCATTGTCTGTGTTTACGAAAGTGAAGTTATGTAAACATATATGTAATCTAACGCGTCAATAAGTTATTATAATTTTTATTCATGCGACAAAATTAAGGTTTTATAAGGTAATGAAAATATGTTAATAGCGAATATCAAGATTTTCTCAAAACCAAAAAACAAACTAAAAACGGATAAAACATCGCAATAGATATAAAGATGAAACAAACGTTAGAGAAATAAGACCACCAATAAATTTTAGTGCATCTAAAATTTTTTGGATTATATGGAAAATATGATACACGTGACTATGGCAATATCAGAAAATAAATAACAAAATAACCAATTTCCTAAATGCAGCAGAGTTTTTAGATGAAAATAATAATTTTAGTTTTATGTATATTCAGACTATTGTTCTAATTGTGTGTCTTATTCTGATGGCATTTGAAGTGATGTACTCCCAATCGTCTACTTATGTTACATGTAAAATCTAGAATAGTTTATACCGAACTCGGGAATAAGAACGAGGATTTTATTTAAACCACTTTACTGTCATAATCTCCTTTCGTCAAAAATGTGTAGTTAGAACTCTTAAGCAATGCGCAGTTGTAGTTAAACATTGCGTACAATGATTGAACCCTCTACCTCCATATGCGTGGCAGTTAGAACACCCACACACATACACACACACACACATATATATATATACATATATATATATATATATATATATATATATATATATATATATATATATATATATATATATATATACCACAACTCCATAAATGTGTGAAAATGTGAAGTCTTAGTCTAAGTGAGATTTTCTCAATGTATATCTGCCTTTTTATTTTGAATTTAGGTGACTGAAATTATCTGACTGATCACGTTATAAATAATAGACGAAGTCACCGGCCTAAAAATATGTGTTTATATATATATATATATATATATATATATATATATATATATATATATATATATATATATATATTATATATATTATATATGTATGTATGAGCTCAATTCTATAAAAGGAAACTAATCGTATCCATCTCCATAAACTTTCAACCCTATCTTTATACCTCTGCCTTATACCGCAATCCCCTCCCTCTAGAGCTAATAAAAAAGCACCCCTAGAATTATCGCTACATATTATCTAATATATATTGGTATTCTGAAATTTATTATTATAACCTTACAACAACCACTCAGGACCCACTCCATAATTTGCTCCCTTCCGAACCGTCCCTCGGCCAACTAAATTAGAGACCCGGTACAGGACGCCCCATGTACCCCCTTTTGGTTAACCCTGCTTAGAATACACCCATTCGCCATTTCGCCTTAAATCATCACCATAATGCCCCTCCCAAATTTATACACTACTTAATAGTGCTGTTGTCGTCTCGGTTGCATCTGTTAATAAAATCTCCCTGCATAGATAAAAGGCATCTTACTCACAGATAAAATATAATTACCACCTATCCACAATATACCTCCCCCTAAAACTTAAGACATATACTACATAAATTTAAGACTATGATAAAGATCAAACGCACCTTACTACATTACACTCTTTATAATACGCTTCTCCTTCATTTAGAATTCGATGAAACTCCCCCAACATCACCTATAATCTTGATCTATTTCGTTCCTAATGAATCCCACGCTAGAGGTAGCATCCGCACTATGTTACCTAGCATCTTCTTTAATCTTCTGAAGGGAAGCATTAGGCTTCTAAATGCCTTGGCATTAAGATTATCTTCTATTCCCCAACTAATTGTTTGTATTCCCTTATTTAATGAATGAACCAATCTATAATTACCAATATATAGTTTTGTGACTTCATTTCCCATTCCTATTGTCCATATATATATATATATATATATATATATATATATATATATATATATATATATATATGTATATATATATATGAATATATATATATGAATATATATATATATATATATATATATATATATATATATATATATATAATTGTTGTGTCGTGGAACAACAGTGAAAATAAGAACAATCAAGGCGATGTCCGGTTAAGGGACAAGTCTATTAACAATAATGTACAAATATAGGAAAGTGTATATATCTGCTGGACACTCGGCTAGCAGTTGAAGTGCAGTCGCATGTCTCCCACCGGTGTTGGAATTACTGGCGCTATTTATAGTGATAATCCGCGTAAATTCCTCTGTTCAAGGAAGGCCGGTATAACCATTACCAAACTGCCTGTTGTTGCCCGGTTATAAATACACTTGTGTCTGATATTTTTATTCATGCAGACTCCGTATTCCTTAATATATAGTACCTAATATATAATAGTAACCTCATTTTTTTAATATGACTTTAGATGCCGTCCTTTAGCATCGAAACGTAAATATAATCTCTCTCATAAATTAGCTAGAATACGGCCAAAAAGAACACGGGTGTCACGACTTTAAAAATTAACTAAATTAAATGGATAAATGTTTTTTTCGCATGTGTACATGGTGCACATTGTTTCATTCACGTCTGTCTGAAAGTTCATTTTTCCTTGTATTTTAATCCGAAGCAGTTATTTTTCACTTTAAATACAAATCGATTTCTTCCATAAGTCTAAATACTTTACATAGCAATTTCAATGTTTGTATTAGCAAAAAATGTTAGAGTAGTTTTGTAGAAACTCTTTAACACACACACACACATAACCAACAGACACACGAGTATATATATATATATATATATATATATATATATATATATATATTGTTGAAATATTAAATCATGATTTTAATAAGTCATGATACCACACATTCTCTAATCATGCATCTTTCAGAAATGAGCTTACAATTTTCTTTACAGTACACAGTTTTCATATTCATGAGAAGACAGTCCTTAGATTTTTCACAAACCGTCGCGATGAGAAAATGCCATAACATACCTCCATTATTGTTTACTTTTATTAGCCATTAGTATCGATAACTCCTTTATTCTATCAAAAGCGGAACCCCTTTTCGCACTCATGGCGTTGCCGCTTGGTGTGTGTTCTTTTTCTCACATACAATATCGGCCCACCGCATAACTCTACGGTGTCTTGTCTGCTGTTTTTCTTACTCTCTCTCTCACACATATGGATGTTAATAACACTTAGGTATCGCATCCATCTTAGAGTATATTGATTCTAATGATCGCTAGAAACCATAACTAATTATCTGTAGGGATAAAACAGAAATATAGTGTGGAACGATAACATTGTCGTCCTAGAAATTACGGAATAATTCCATTTCCGTTTGAGGATAACCGGTTTTATTTTCTTGTATCAGATCATCTAATAGTTGGCTAGATCTGAAGAGCAATGAGAGCATTTAATCATGCCTTAAGGTGGCACAATGTTTAACAATCGAGATTGGAGATGCGCCGCTGTACAACTCTTGATCTCATTCGATCAAATTTATAACCATAGAACCATTGCTAGCATTCTCAAAACGAATAATAGGGACGTGCTGACGGTGGGAAAAACAAAGTTTCCAACCAGACATGATTTTTTTCTGTTTCAAGTGAGGGATACATCATGCCACCTCACATCTTTGAAGTCGGCTTAAAAGTCAACACAAAAGTCTACCTTGATATTCTGAAGAGTGTGATGATCTTATGATGCGATTCGGTGGCCGCCGGCAGACGCTGCGTGTGGCAGCATGATTGGGAACCAGCTCACAAGTTCAAAGAGACACATGTTTGGCTTCAGAATGGAGTGCTACGAGGTTGTACCCTGCTCTCACTGACCCTCCTCCTCCCTGTTGATTCTTAGTAATGTTTAAGTGGTTTGATAATTACGATTACATTTTAATTGATTGTAATACTTACAGGTACTATTGTATCATGCTTACACAATCATACGTGTAGGGGGAATAACTCCTGTCGATCAGTACTCAATTTACGAATACTTTATCTCCTGGCCACTAAACATTTGCTACGAGCATAAAGTAAATTAATTACCAATAAACACACAATTAAGGTGTAGACGTTATACAATCCAGAGTGTTCTTACGACGACAGTCGTGAGCGTTGCTGCTTGCTAATGGAGTCAGAGACGTCTTCGGTGATGTGGTTCGAATCCCTCGCCGGCGTTAATTGTGACACCCGTTAGTGATGATTCCCAAAAGGATGTAACACTAGTGTGTGTAGGTATTTAATGAATAGAAAAGTAAATAATCATGTCAGCTCTTTTAAGAACCTCGTTTCCTATGTGTGAACACTTTCTGTTGAAATGAAGCAAATCAATTTAGATCTCATGTGCAGATCATCATAAAATGACTAGATCACTTTAAACATTAAAATATTTTAAAATAAAATGTTTAAATTACGAGGATATTTCTCGCGGTTGACGCTGGTCGAATGCATTTGGTCGTTGATAATAGAATCAGAGATGGTTTCGTTGCCGGATTCGAAACTCTTAACCGGCATTAAATTTGACAACCTGCACAAATGATTCCCGAAAGGTTTAAACAATAGTGCCTGTAGGTATTTAGTAATTAATATAGTAAAAAAAAAAATTATGCACACACACACACACACACACACACACATATATATATATATATATATATATATATATATGTGTGTGTGTGTGTGTGTGTGAACAGCGTTACAAAACATTGTCTCATTTTCAGCCGCATAGAATGGACTTAAAATAGCATTGTACACTGAGACTCATAGTTTCATCTCGCTGATGTCAAAAGTAGATCGGTATTATTGACCCCATCCTTGCTAAACAAAATCACCCGATTAACACTCAATGGTTGCTGTTAAACATTTACAATGAATTTAATGGAAACACACTTATAAGAAGCCTATTTTGCAATTTCAGAGTGGTAAGTAGTGATAAATAATCAAGATGAATCCGTATGTCCATGACCAGCCAGCAACTTATTGGTAGCCAAATTGTATTGAGCGATGTAGTGACAATGTAGAAAAATAAATTCTTAAACCCAAAATGTGGCGTGTATATTCCAACTCTTTTCTACATAGCTCTTTTGTCTGATGAAAAAATAAGATATTTTAGTTGTGGAACCGCCTTGGTATTTAGACATGGTTTTGTGTGTTTATATATATATATATATATATATATATATATATATATATATATATATATATATATATATATATATATATATATATATATACTAGCATTACAGCCCGGCTTTGTCCGGGTGTTTGGATGTGTATGTTGAGCAAAAAAAAAAAAAGTGGTTGTAGGAAGGCAGGGTCGAACCCGTACACCAAAGGACGAAAAGAACGGGGTATAACCTAACGTTTATGCTGTTACGACCACCGCCAAACCGGAAGTGACATTTTTAAAGGTAAGGCTAGAAAATCTAAAGGAGAGGATAACGTTCAAAAATATCGGCGAAGAAAGTGACACGCCCCTGTAGACAAGTGCCTAGTTGAAGATGAAATATTAATGTTTTTAGCCAATTTTTCGATATTTTTCGTACGAAAGATCAAACTTTAAAACGATACTGATCTTGGTAAAATCCCTCAAATCTATTGAAAGTTTAAGGCAGACATGCAAACAGACATACACACATACATTTATATATTGGTAACTAAACATTTCTGACGCAAACTGAAGAAAAAGCGTGTCCTATCTCTGAATACACTTTATGTAAAATTTCAAATATTTAGAGTAGAAATTGTCTGAGTAATTTGGAAGAGACCGCAGAGGTAATTTTTTTAAAACGTTGACCCCTATTATGACCCTTTAAAATTTATTATTTTGGGCTCAAATCAAGTTATTAAGTTAGATCCATACCCAAGGAACCTATATCTAATTATCAAGTGCGTAGACCCAAAATTATCGGAGGAGTTTGGTAGAGTTCTCAATGGTCAAATCGTTGAATTTTAACCCCTTAATCGCCAAATTTCTGGTCAAAAGCTAATCACATCGATATTCCCAAATCTCAGTACCCTGTATATCCAATTTCGAGTTTGTAGACTAATAATTGACAGAGTTATTGCGTAGGGAAATATACACAGATACACAGACTAACAGATACAAAGATACGTTCACTTTTTTGCATTTAATATTTATATTATTACTTTTTTATATTTCCAGCGCACCTCCGCTCTTGGTCACAAAGATGTATCGAAATGAAAAAGAAAAAGAAAGCCGGTGAAAAAACTGGAAAATTGTAGGGTGGACAGCGTTCATTCCTAGCAATCATGTTTACGTGGATTATTTTAGCCGCTTGTGGAAGAAGATTGCATTTTTTATTTATTTCTTTATTCTTAATTTTTTTAAAAATATTGCAATGTAATAGCGTTTAATTCAAACGGAAAAAATGAGACGTTATTGATTTCAATATGTATGTTGTATAGCCCGTTGTTCATATTGTGGAGATACGGCGACAGGTAATACAGTGAGAGGGGGAGAAGAGAGCGGAGTTAGAGAGACATTTTTACAGTTCTACAGTTCTGTTCCACCGAGGGGGAGAGAAGTTCTTTTAACACATATTTAGAGAGGAGGGTTATCAGTTCTTATAACACAGGAGGGGGATGCCATTATTTATGATAAAGAGGGTGACACATTACTTCGATGGCTTATACACAAAGTTAAATATAACGATGACTGGACACAATGTTAATATAAAGGATGTTTCACATTACCTTTAATTGTTGAAGAATGGCACAACACGAAGACGCAGTTACAAAATATGATGTGTTTTTTATTACATTCGGCCGTTTGCAATTATGATGACATCCTAGAATTCAAAAATCAACTACATGATTAAAGCTTTCTAACCCTTCGCTTCCAAAGGGTGAGTCTCTTCTGACCAATATCAACTCTGTCTCCCGTTTGTCCAACTCAGCCTCCGACCCTGTCTACCCGTCTGTCTAACTCTGTCCCCAACCCTAGCTCCTATATTGAGAATTGCTTTTTGCCATGACGTCATACGCATGTCCAAAACGTGCTGGGCCCCGTGAAGAACTCACGTGGCCTAAACACACTTTGTTTGGCACGATTCCAAACCACTTTTTCAGATAATGAATTTTCTCCAACCTATTTTGCGACCGAACTTATTTTTCAACATATTTAAATTTGCTATTGTTAGTTCTTCATACTGACCTTATTTTAATTCAGTTTTCATAAAACGGAATTGAAAAACTCAAATTCCTTTTACTCAAACATATTTACTATTTCATATTAAATTGGGCAATGCGAATTCTATATTCCATCTCTGACCCTATTCCTGAACCTATTTCCAAAACTTGCTTTCAAGTTCGAATCTCGGTCTACCTAAACTCATTTTTACTTATCTAATGTGTTTCTTACTAACAAGAAAATGGTGTTGTATTATGGTGTGGCTCCCAGGTTGGGAAATCGTAATAGTGCGTAGGACTCCCTGACAATGGTACATAGCAGTTTTAGTTACGTCGATCGTCCGTAGGTTCACTTGTTTACTAGACGGTTGTGATGACAACGAGTTAAGACTAGTGAGTTATCTCACCTTAGACTGGCACTTTTTCTTTATCTTGCCTCTCGTCAATTGTCAAAAATGTCATAACAACGTTGAACCTGAAAACAAAACGGTTGACGACTTAGAACGATCAGCTGTAACTTAAAAATATGCATTAAAAGACGTAAGTCACAATTGTGTTTGTTTTTGTATAAAATTATATTTTACAATATAGTTACAATTTAAAACAAATCGTCTTTTTTCTTTTGGTGGTTCTGAAGTTCACAGTTAGCAGTTTTTCTCACAGTGCTCTGAGGAGGGAAAAATGACGCTTCGACAATACGGTCTTCAGCAACACATGCTTTTCCGTCTCTCTCTCTCTCTCTCTGCTCTATCTATCTGCTCTGCTCTGCTGATTCACCGTTTTTATTGGCATTTTGTCGCTTTGTTTTTCTATCCACGCGTCCTGTCAATCGGTTGATACATGTGTTCTTAAGTCACGTTTTGACCTCAGAAGAACATTCGATTTTGTCTTCAACGAGCGACACGTGAATTACCCACTCATGCCAATATCTGTAATTCCAGAGCTTACGAGGAATGTCACGTTTATTTGTTTTGTAAACAAAAAAATCGTCGTCCGATTTCTCTGTTTATGACGTAAGCCCTTCCTCTTTTCAACAGGTAGACAATCGATTATTCGATGCCCACTCTTTTAAATCTTTTATTAAAGTTTTTTTCTTTTCAGTTATGTATGATGGTTCCAGCCATTCATTACATAACACCCCTCCATTAACCATTTTTTTTTTTTCAATCGTCTATCGGTCCATCGACATTTCCAATAATGTTTTTAATGTCACAAAATTTTTTTTTTTCATCTCTTTACTGTATTTTTTTTTTCCGTTTAACTTAGAAAAAAAAATACAATAAAAATAAACATCAACAAGAAAAGCATAAGGTCTTCTTCGGTATAAGTGCATCGGCCGCACTTAACAGCAAAATATACGCTGCAAATTTACCAATTTTACCGAAGTGGTCGATTTGTCCAATATTCTCCACTACCTCGGCTCTTTAATTAATATTACTAATTAACTAAATACGAGTCTTACATTTTAATGACTTGTTTAAAATGTGGGCAGCATATAGTACAAAAATTTCGACCAGAACGCCAGGATCCTAAATATTGGTGGCAACTCCGAACTCCCTATGATAAGGATGTTGCCTAACATCAACAGAGTAATTCTCTTAACCAATCCAAACATCCTGTTCCGCGCTCCCGACCCGCAGTTCGATTATAACCTGAGTTCCCAACCCCCGTGCTAGCCCTAGCTACGGTTGGCTGATCCCTACTATCATAATCAACTCTGCACGACCTGGGCACTAAGTTATATATATCTTCCTTCCATATTTCATCAACTTCTTTAGCCCTTTCAGCCGTCATGCTACGCGTGATTATTTTCCGTTCCATCAACGGGACCCTGTTTTCCTGACTTGGGGATTCTCGTTGATGGCGATTGCTCTGTTGGGGATAATTTTCTTCCTCCCCACTAGAGGATTCTTGATCTGAACTACTATCCTCTACCGGTGCTGACAGGGTTGTTTTTCTACAGCCCTCTTGCTTGTTGGGGATATCCCATTCCTCCAGTTCTGCTTTCCGAAGGTGTTCCCCATGGGCTTTTGTTACTGCCCCCGTCAGTTGACTTCTAATTCTATACGAGACTGGCCCCGTCTTCTCTATTATTACGTAATATGGAGACCATCTTACGTCTAGCTTTCCCTTTTTTCTATTATTTTTATAATAAACTAAGTCGCCAACTTGAAAATCGACTGCTTTTGTTTTCTCGTTGGCCCTATCTATCATTTTCTTCCTAGCTCTCTTTACATTGTTCCTGACTAATGTAAAGGTCCGATGCATGTCCTGCAGAGCGATCTCATGATCCTCTTCCCCGTAGTAAATTCTACGCGGCCTCAGTATGTTGTCTAACGGCAAGACAACGTCTCTATTATAGAGCAAATAATAGGGGGAGTACTTTGTTGTTTCGCTGACATGAAACCTTACAGCAGCCAGCATCTGGTTCAAGTACATGTCCCATGAACGGTCATTGTCCCCTATTTTCTTTGCTAGTACGTCATGCATCGTCCTATGGAATCTTTCTATTTTCCCGTTACTTTGCGGGTGGTAAAATGAGGTGGTCACGTGATCAACATTAAGCTCTTCTAAAGCCCTTCTCATGATCCCATTGACGTTCTCCGGTCCGTTATCCGTAAGTAACTGCAATGGTGCACCAAATCTGGGAAATATTTCCTCAATTAAGAGATGCACCACTGTCTCTGCCTTTTTATTAGGTACAGCGAAAGCCTCAGGCCAACCACTATACATGTCGATGAACGTGACTATGTATTGATTGCCTGACAAAGTCCTCGGATAGGGTCCGGAAATATCCAATGCAATCTTAGCAAAAGGAAAAGAAGGCATGTCGGTCTCCTGCATTTGAGGTTGTTGCTTCCTCAAATTTCTGGTCTGGCATGGGACGCACTTCCCTATGTGTTCGTTTACCTTCTTGAACAAACCAGGCCAGAAATACTTCTGTTTAATGGAGTGGAACGTTTTCTCCACACCCATATGACCATTCTCATCATGGTATTGTTTCAATACCTTCATCCTCAAATGTGACGGAATATATAATCTAATTACAGGATCGTCGTCGGGTGTCGATAAATAATATACGATATCGTCCATTATGATGTACTTTTTTTCTTCCATCTTGGACGTTTTACCGCTCCTCATCCGTTTCTTTAATTCGACGATCTGACTATCGGCGTCTTGTTCTTTACACATATCCAAACCTGATAGTGTAGGACGCTCGCTTACTACCGGTGAGCCTTCGTCATCCTTATGCGATACAAACTCTCTTGGTTCAAAACGATTCGAGTTTATCGCACTCACCGTGTAATTCCTATCATCTATTTCTACTGGAGGATCGTCTTCATCCCGACTCGCATTTACCGCACGGGATAAGAGATCCGCACAGACGTTATCTTTTCCTTTTAGGTACTGTATGGTGCAATCATAGCCAGCCATACTTAATGCCCACGTCTGTATCTTCCTATTCTGTATCGGAGATTTCAGCAAGTACTCCAATGGTCTGTGATCCGTGTAGATGGTGAACGTAGCACTATGCAAGTAGTGATTCAACTTGTTTAAGGCATAGTGAATCGCATATGCTTCTTTCTCTATTGTTGACCATCTAGTCTGGGTATCAGACAACTTATGAGATAGAAAATAAATGGGTTTCTCTATCTCCCGACCCTCCTCCGGGTCGTAGACCATTTGAGACAAGGTTGCTCCGATCGCATAATCGGAGGCATCCGTGTATAACCTGTATCCTTTGTTAGTGTCCGGGTATGCCAGCATCACCATCTCTGCAAGCTTCGATTTCAATCGATTAAAAGCAGACTGACACGCATCGGCCCAACAGAAACGTGCATGCTTCCTAGTTAACCGAATTAACGGTTCGGCGATTACAGAAAAATCCTTGATAAATCGCCTGGAATAGGATGTCATGCCTATAAAGGATCTAACCTGCTTCACAGTGGTTGGGGTCGCAATTGCCTGAATTGCTTTAACCTTGTCCCCCTCCGGCTGGATACCTTTCTCACTTACTCGGAATCCCAGATATTGCACTTCCTTGCCGAAAAACTCACACTTCGCCGCCTTTAACCTTAAATTATGCCTACGTAAACTACCTAACACCTTTTCTATATGCCTAACATGTTCCTCCTTTGTTTTGGAGAATATCAAAATATCATCATAATAAGGCACGGCGAATTCTTCCTGTCCCTGTAACACTACGGACATTAGCTCCTGAAACACTCCCGGAGCGTTAGCAAGTCCGAATGGCATTACATTAAATTGGAACAGTCCTCTATGACAGGTGAACGCAGTTTTCTCTTTATCTTTTTCGTTCAACTTTACCTGCCAATACCCTGATTTCAAGTCCAACTTTGAGAAATATTTTTCTGACCCAAGCGAGGCCAGTATATCATCAATTACTGGTAGCGCTCGGGCATACTTCTTTGTTATCTTATTCAGGGCCCTAAAATCTACACAGAACCTCTTTGTTCCGTCTTTCTTTTTTACCAAAACTATCGGGAAACTCCACGGACTGTTTGACCTTTCTATCACCCCTGCCTGCAGCATTTCCTCTAGTGCTACATTAACTTCTTCTCGTTGTTTGAGAGGTGTTCTATACGGGTTTTTCTTTATGGGATCGTTTTTTCCTGTATCGATCCTCATCTCTACTGTGTCAGTCCGGCCTAAATATCTATCCTCTGTGACGAATAAATCAGTATTTCGTTGCAGGACTTTATTTAAAACTTTCCTCATTTCTTCCGGCACTTTTATGCCGTTGAGGTTACTTTTGTTTCCCGACTTCTTTTGTTTATTTGGCTTTGATATTGCCATTACTACTTCTGTTCTTCTACATCTACCTATCTTGTAACCTTTCTTTAATTTTACTGTCTGGTTCGTGTTATTCATAATTAGCAAAGGAAAACTTTTCCTACCTTTAATTTTAACTACCGTGTTCGCTACGGATACACCACTTAGATCACTTAGGAAGCCTTTATCTATCTGCACTACGTCGTAATCTAAACCCTGACCATTTCTCATTTCGGCACGAGCTGTGCACGCATGTAAATGCTGCGGTTTCAGGGTGACATTGTGCCTTAATCTAACTATACTCGAAATATAAGCCTCCTCTTGCAGCGCTATGTACTCGCTGCCTAATCGGATTGCTCCTAAATCAAAGTACATTCTAACACTATTTTGCTTGAGCCAGTCTCGGCCCAATATGACGTTCCTTTTAAGGTTTTTCGTCACTACAAAATCATGTCGAATGTACTGGCTTCCTACTTTAATTTGTAAACGCGCCACTCCTTGCACTATGAGAGGTGACCCGTTTGCAGTCCTTAAATTCATCTCTATTTTCTTTATCTCAGGCTTCTCTCTGAGACTTTCTAATACAGTACTTTTTATTACAGAAATTTCGGCGCCAGTATCTACTAAAGCCCTAAACTTATTTTTCTCTATCTTAATAGGGATGCAATTAGCGGCGCCCATATGTCCTATGATCTTTGACTGTTCACCCCTCTTCCTCTCGCTGGGCGTCTTGCGAGTGGGGTCTGCTCGTTTCCCGACTTAGGGAAGGTGCAGTTCCTGGCTATATGGCCTTTTCTGCCGCAATTGTAACACTTAATCTCCGGCCAAGGGCGCTCTGTTTCTCTTGCCTTGAAGCCGGGTCCCCTATTAAATCCTCTATAATTCCTCTGCCCCCTATCTGGCTCTGGGAATCTTTTTTTCCTTATCGCTTCTATATTCCTCTGGCGCCCACTATAATTTATTTCCATAGGTTCTTCTTCTCGGTCATTGCCTCTTATGCGGTTTTGCCACCGATCCTCGATTAGGGCCTTTTCATAGGCTACCTTGAGGTCCGATGGTTCTTCCCTCATGACAGCGATTTTGACTTGTCTGTCATATAGCCCCTCGATGAAGAAACCTATCACTTGGCTTGTTATTACTTCATTGTTCGTATCTAGACTACCATACGAACCTATAGCCAAGTGCACTAACCTCTGCATGTAGTCCTGCACAGTTTCGCTTCTACCTTGCTTAATATTTGCTAACTCCCTAACAAACTTGGTAGGATCTGCCTGGACTCCAAAATAATTATCTAGAGCTCGCTTCAAGTCTACCCATGCAACACTCTCATTGTTGGCTAGTAGTCCTGAAACAAACTGTCCTATTTGGCCAGCCGTCGTAATTAACGCTAATTGGCATTTTTCTTCCTCTGTTTGGCTAACTATTCTAGTGTATTTATCTATATCATTTAGCCATCTTCTGTATTCCTGCGATCGTCTAGTGTCTAATGGTTTTATTTTTGATAACAACGCCTCCCCCCTCAGAGAGTTCGAAATGGCCTTCCCTACATTGTGTAGTTCAGCCCCTAGGATCTGAGCGAAATCTGTGAAAAACTGCTGTTCCATCTTTTACTATTATTTTCAAAATTATACAAGAAAGAAAGAAGAAAGAAAAGAAATATATATTAACTTTTTTTTTTTTTTTTTTTTTTTAACAAAACTTTTTTTTAAGAGCCGAGGTTTAGAAAAATATTGAAAAAATCAACTAACCTTTGCTTTTCCTCAGGTCCAGTGTTCTTTCTTCTTCTTTTTCTTGCTTCTGCGTTCGCGTTTCTCTTCGTCGATTGATTCACGTTGTGTTTTTTTTTTCTTCTTTGTTGTTGTGTATGTGGTAACCAAGTTCTTTTAGTGTAAGAGTTCTTTTTGTTTAGTTTGTTTTTGGTAAAAAGTTCTTACTTATCACTCTTGCGGAGTGAACTGGTCATCACGGCACCAATTACTACTATGTTGTATTATGGTGTGGCTCCCAGGTTGGGAAATCGTAATAGTGCGTAGGACTCCCTGACAATGGTACATAGCAGTTTTAGTTACGTCGATCGTCCGTAGGTTCACTTGTTTACTAGACGGTTGTGATGACAACGAGTTAAGACTAGTGAGTTATCTCACCTTAGACTGGCACTTTTTCTTTATCTTGCCTCTCGTCAATTGTCAAAAATGTCATAACAACGTTGAACCTGAAAACAAAACGGTTGACGACTTAGAACGATCAGCTGTAACTTAAAAATATGCATTAAAAGACGTAAGTCACAATTGTGTTTGTTTTTGTATAAAATTATATTTTACAATATAGTTACAATTTAAAACAAATCGTCTTTTTTCTTTTGGTGGTTCTGAAGTTCACAGTTAGCAGTTTTTCTCACAGTGCTCTGAGGAGGGAAAAATGACGCTTCGACAATACGGTCTTCAGCAACACATGCTTTTCCGTCTCTCTCTCTCTCTCTGCTCTATCTATCTGCTCTGCTCTGCTGATTCACCGTTTTTATTGGCATTTTGTCGCTTTGTTTTTCTATCCACGCGTCCTGTCAATCGGTTGATACATGTGTTCTTAAGTCACGTTTTGACCTCAGAAGAACATTCGATTTTGTCTTCAACGAGCGACACGTGAATTACCCACTCATGCCAATATCTGTAATTCCAGAGCTTACGAGGAATGTCACGTTTATTTGTTTTGTAAACAAAAAAATCGTCGTCCGATTTCTCTGTTTATGACGTAAGCCCTTCCTCTTTTCAACAGGTAGACAATCGATTATTCGATGCCCACTCTTTTAAATCTTTTATTAAAGTTTTTTTCTTTTCAGTTATGTATGATGGTTCCAGCCATTCATTACATAACAATGGGACCTTTTCTTGTAACATGTATATTGGAATTGAAATGGAATTGTTAAACGGTAACAATAATGTAATTAATAGTTATGAATAATGATAGTAAAGTAAACTATTAATAACAAAGGGAACAGGTTTAAATAATAATAATAATAGTAATAGTAGTAGTAATAATAATGATGATGATGATGATGATGATGATGATGATGATGATGATGATGATAATAATAATAATAATAATGATGATGATGATGGAACTCCCGAAGAGAGCAGAGTTAGAGACAATGTCGGATTTTTAATGGGCAGTAAATTCAGTGCTCGCCTCTATAGAGATGTCATGCAGGATAGGGACGAAAATAAATAAATAAATAAATAAATAATAATAATAAGAAGAAGAAGAAGATGAAAAAGAAAAAGAAGAGGTAATTAAATGAGAATGAAAATAGTCACGTTCCTGAATAGTCTCAGTCCCGAAGGAATTATCATAGACGAGGATAATATAAGACCAAGTACTTAAATGTATGTGAGCTTTTCTCCAAATTATCTGTATGTGTATTGATATTAACGACAATACTTATAAAATAATAATATTAATAACAATAATTATAATAATAATAATAGTAATAAAGTATAAATAATAATATCTATATTTAAACCATAGACCAATAGTAGCTATTACATAAAAAGGTATGTGCATAAGGCTACAGATACATATGCATACACAATTAACACCCATATATACGCATACATACTAATACATAGTCACATTCAACGAGCATACATATATAATATATGCATTCCCATACATGCAAATTATATGTAAATTATTATATGCATAAAGAGATATGTACGGGCAGGCAAGCATAGATCCAGTCATGCATATGTGGACCCATGCGCATACATACAGGCATGCATATATACCCATATTCGAACATGGACACACATAACATATATGCATACAGACGTATATATATATATAAATATATATATATACATGCATATAAAATATATAAATGCATATGCACATAAATGCACATATGTACATATACATACATATAAAAATATATAAGTATACATCAAAATACAACAGCATGTAAGCAGTACAAAGATGTGCACACCAATATAATTTTGCATTACATGGAGAGAAATGCAGATATATACATACACACATAAATGTATCATAGAAACATATATATAAATTATATACACATATGCACATATATAAATTATGATATATATATATATATACATATATATGAATTATAAATAATAAAAAATATTAATAAGTATTTATACATGCTTAATATTAAGTTCTACACCTAAAACTATGTGTGCGTATTCGTACCAGCATATATGTACATGCACACACACACACAAACACACACACACATATATATATATATACATATATATATATATATATATATATATATATATATATATATATATATATACTTCATAAATTCATAGCTATAACTAAATATTTTTAGAAAGTTATGACACAATTATTTCCACTAAATTTAATCAGGTTACCCTTAAAGGCAATGGGCTTATTATTATCTGTTTGACATGGAAATAGTAAATATATATATATATATATATATATATATATATATATATATATATATATATATATATATATTTATATATATATATATATATATATAATTTATAAAATATATACGGCGATTAAGGTACACTGAATATTCCGCGTTTCATCCACTCTAGGACTCTTCAGGCTTTTATTATATATATATATATATATATATATATATATATATATATATATATATATATATATATATATATATATATATATAAAGTTTGTACTCATGTCCAGGTTAGTACATTACATATTTTAAGGGTGTATATTAAAAATCGGCAGAGGAGCTTGGTATAGTATTCAAAGTTAAAATCATTAGAATTTTGACCGCTGTACGGAAGAATTTCTGGCTAAAAATAAATGAAAAGGATGTCCCCAAATCTCAATACCATGCGTGTAAATTTTGGAGTCTGCAGACTAAAAATTGACAGAGTAGTTTGCCAGAAAAATGTACACTCAGACATATATACCATTTAACTTTAACGATAGATAAATTCTCTTTTAATCTCAAACCCAAAATTATATGCTATTGATTTACTGTTACTCACAACTCCATACATATTTATTATTAATTCAATTAATCTCAAACCCAGAATTAATTGCTATTCATTTACTATGGTTCTCAACTCTATACTAAAGTATTACACATTCCCCATTAATCTAAACCTCAAAATTATTTACTATGAATTTGTTATTACTAATACTCCACTATATAACTCAAACTAAAAAAAATATTAGCCATTAATTTACTATTTTTACAGACTCTAACCATATTTACTATTAATGACATTTATTCAGTGATTAATTATTAATCTAACACCCAAAATTATTTGCTATTAATTTGTTATTCAAAACAACTACATACTTATTTACTTTTAATTTACCATTACTCTCAATCTTTTAATTATTTGCTATTAATTCAGTAGTTTTTCAACTTCAAACTAATTTAATATTATTTCACTATTTATCTCATGCTATTGATTAACTATTTTTCTCAACACCGATTTTATTTATTACTTGAGTTTCTGCCCGGCTTCACTCGGGACCTTTGTACCGTTCATAACTTACCCTGTGTGTGAATACCCTTTTGGTGTAAATTTTGAAATGTTTAGACTAAAATTGTCTGAGGTAGGTACCGCAGAGGTATATATTTTTTAACTTTAAGCCAAATTTCGACTGGTTAACATGTATTGTTTTGGTTTCAAATCAAAATATTTTTTTTTACTTACGCCCACTTTTAAGTTAGACCCACAATTGGTGGAGGAGTATGGTAAACTCTGCATAGGTCAACTCTTTAAACTTTGACCTTTTGACAGCATAACGTATTAAAATGCTTGCCGCATGTCTGCTTACCAGTCGTATACAATTTCAATTTTTACACCAAAAATTGGCTTAGAAGTTTGCTATAGAACGCAAAGTTAATTTTGGGGGGAACTGTGACTCTTTTGGCAGCTCATATTTTCGATGGAATACGATTAAAAAGCTTGCCATTTACGTACCCTTTATGTAAAATTTCAAATGTTTAGACCGGAAATTAGCTGATTGATTTGGTAGAGGTCGCAAAGATCTAATTTTCTTCTTTGACCTAAATTTTGACCTCTTAACATTTATTGTTTTGGGCTTAAATCAAAATAAAAAGGCTTTAACTTTTCATAGATAACATTTTTCATTGTAATTCTAGAAAATAGTTTAAGATTGTTATATCTAAACACACACATAATATTTTATATGATGTCCCTTTATGACTGAGTAACGTATATAAATGCGTTCGTGTAGAGTTCATTCTGCCATCGTTTACTGATGACAATTTTAACATAGGAATTGCACAGTTCATGTAACCACTTGAATTGTATTTTACAGATTATATATATTACTAAAATGGTATTATCTGCGCAAGCGACTGCGCCTTTGTTTGGGCTCCAAGGTGAAGAGGTCGGGGAGAAAAGAAAGAGAGAAAAGAAACCAAATTGTGTAGATAAACTCGTTTTCAGCAGTTATACACGTAGCAGTAATTTTCACATGAACTGTTGGTTAATTGGACGAATTAGCGAGAAAAAACTCGAGGTTTTAGCAATCAATGGAGAACAGAGACGGAACCAGTTACAGTTTATCTTAGAAATAGTTAGTGCTGGATTTACACATTTTGTGCTTGTTCCTTATCGCCTTTGGACGTTTCTCTGTTTTTCGCTTGCGAGTTTATAATCAGTTGGGCCTGAAGAAACAGGAAGCAAAACGAACTGAATCTGCTTAGATTAATCAGCGATTGAAAGTTCGACTTTGTTTGTTCTCAACTAGAAAGGTGTTATGGGAGTAAAATAGTAATTAATTCCTTTTCTTCACAAATAGCTAGAGACAACCTTTCAATCTGGCTTTCTCGGATAATGACGTGATCTTATCAGATCTGCTGGTTATGGTTTGGATCGAAATACGCTTCTGTTAAGAATATTTTTTATTATTGCACACAAACGTACGAAGAATAAGCTTTTGCTCAGCTAATTCATTTTGATTGTTAATGAGAAACTGTCTCACTGATTCTATAATATATTTGCAATAGTTGCTGATATTAGAAAAAGAAGTCTGTTAACATAGATAAAAGCATATAATATGGTGATACATTTACACTTTTACAGTGAAGCATTAAGGGGTGTACATCGGTTGGCTCTTTCGTTTCAGTTAAACGTTTTGTCTATAATATAAAAGGGAATATGTGTCTGTTTCTGCCCTCGAATAGGCTCCAATACGGTTGACTATTTAAAAAAAAAACTGATTATATATAATGATAGTAGATGTACCTTGACACAGGAATGGGTATGTTTGATCTGTCAGAACAGTGTTTCATTAAAATTGTGCGGTCTGTGTTCGCGCCTGCTCCACGAAGTATGGAAATAAAAAATAAAAAAAAAAACAAAAAAAAAAGTTTGCAATTTTTTTTATATAGATGTACATAAGAATAATTTGATAAGTATATTTTTACTTAAATAGGGATGGTATAATAAAATTGTGTGGTCTGCGTTCGCGTCTGGCCTCCATAGAATGGAAATAGGCAGACACTTTGATGAATACTTTTCATATCTATCTGCGTAAATATACTTTGATAATTATGTTTTAGTTTGGAGAAATATGGTATAATAAAATTGTGGGGGTGTTAGTTCGTGCGTGACCTCTATAGAATGGAAATATGTCACAAAGATTGACAAGGTGTTTTAATAGGGATCCACGGAATATTGTTATACGTGTTTCAGTGTAAACAGGTATGGTATAATAAATTACGGGGTTTATCTATTTTATTTTTTACTTTCATCATATTTTGCTTTGGTTTGATACCCTCAAATTCGAAGCTATCTCTTTACAACCCTTCCTTTTCATAACCTATCATACTTTCATAAATCAGAGTCCATTTTCTGTAGGCTGTTTTTGAAGCCAGTCAACGACGGATACTTTTGCTAGTAGTATATAATTGTTCATTCTAACAGAGACAAATCTGTTCATTTAAATGCTCCATATACTTTTTAAACATTGGGCATGAGGTTATTCTCAGGAGAAAAATTTCGAAAAGCGTCTCAGTTAATTATCAAGCAGTGATACAATGCACTAAATATACACATTATAAGCCTAATTAATGTTTGATTTAATGTTAATTGAGACAGAGAGACCTGGAGGACACAAAACTGGATATGGACAGAGTTCAGGGAAAATAGCCAGGAAATTATTAAAAAAAGATTTATGAAAATCTCCATCAGCATAGAGAATGCTTGTTAGTTCGCCAAGAAATACGGTTACATTTAATTTAGATATAAAGCAGTTTAACAGCAGACATACTAAACGTAATCTTTCATTGAAAGCATAATTATTCGAAGACAGATAAACGTTGTGCACGTATGTAAAGCAACATTTTGAAGCTGTCAAATATTGGGATGCAACACTGCTTCGGATTTTTGGAAATGCCACTTATCTGCGACCGACGTTACAGATAGGTTTCACACTAAAACCGTGTTATATGTTCATGTAATGGAATAAATCTGAAGGTAGAGCCGGAAGGCTTTTCGTTGTATCGATTGTCAGAGAGTAACTATGAAAATCATCAAGGAATAATTATACCTTTTTTCTAAACAACGTATTCAGTTCCCTGCACTAAGAAATAACACAAGCAATATCCCTCGAACAGTAAAACTGCTAATTGCTAAAGATATTATCATATTTTTTACATATTTTAGCAACTACTAACATCATAACATTGTGACAATTTTCCTTAAGTCGACTATTTAAGTTTTATAAAGTATTATAATTGTGTGCTTGAATGTGTGTTTTAGTGCATGGATATACCCATGTCTTTAAATTAAACGCAATATGAAATGTATACGTATACGCATGTTTAAATGTATATATATATATATATATATATATATATATATATATATATATATATATATATTGTTAGTACACATCTTTCGGTCGGTTAGTTTAATGAAATAAAATGGTGTCCAATGTAAGCTGTTAAGCAAATCATTTTATGCGCGATTTGTGAACCGTCTTAAGTCGACTGTATATGTTATTTCCCCCCTTTCTTGCATTAATATTATTTTTTTATTGCACTCATCAAGTAAACCGTTCACTGATTTAAACTGATTTGAAATTGAATCAAGAATCAAACATTCCTGGTGTTTAAGTTGTGCGATCGAATTTTATTTTTACAAAACGTTCGACGTCGTCCACCTCGATGAGTGTTTCATTTTTATTGTGACAGTAAGTTAGTATCGGAATAAAATTCCTAAAGATATCATTGATTCAACCAGTATTATATTATACAATAGTCGTGACCGTTTGCCATGATGGAAAGCACGTTTGCTAATAGAATAGGAATCTAGACTTGACTTTGTAAGAGTGAGTAGTCTTGAAAGATGCACCTCTTTATTATTTAGTGTAGTTTTTTTTCTTGGAAATTATGCATAGTTTTTTTTCTGTCCGTATTAACATTAATTCACTGCAGTTATTACTAGCAAAATCATAAAATATCAATAATTACTTCAATGATGATATTTATATATATATATAGTTTACCGGAAATATGCATTTTATTCCAGTATTTCCAGATGATTGTTGTATCATTTACCCGTTTCAATTTGAAATTATCTTACGTACAATAACGTAATTCTTGATCTCGGAACTTTTTAAAGTATATAAGCAGTTTACAAATCAAACGTCGTTTTTTTTAATATATACTCGCAGTATTTTTGCACACAGGTAGTGAGGAAAATAAAGTCCAATAGAATACAGGATCTAATACATAGGAAAAACATAAGTCGATATGACTTGACGAAGAAAACCAGTTGTTCGTTAATTAATTAAGAAGAGCAAAGTTTCTAACTTCATATTACAACTCCGGTATCTGCCAAAAAGTGGTTTTAAAAAAGCACACATTTATTTTATGAAATCACAGTATCGCCTTGTTGGCAACAAGGAAACTAATAACTTGTCAGGTTAATGGAGGCGGACGCAATTGATTTATTTGTACTATTGACTGATTAACAGTTCAAAGATGGTTTATTCTCATGAGATTAAAGAACTGTAATCGATATTCCCGACAAGATATGTCTGAGTGATAAAGTCGTAAGATTCTCATTGGAACTGATAAATTTCACCTAATTTGCATATCCGCTCGAATAACCTCAGTTATTTTATCTTTTGACGCAAGAGAACTAGAATAGAGGAAAGGAAAACATGTTATCCTATTCACTGCGATGATGTTGTAATCTAACAAAAAATCGATAAAAAGATTACAAATTAGATACCATATATATATATATATATATATATATATATATATATATATATATATGTATGTGTGTGAAAGTAATTTTTATTTCTTACGTTTACCAATAAAAAAGCATATCGTCACTTGGAAGTTAAGGGCTATTATTTGGGTCTATACCTAAAAAAGATTAACAAAATATTATTTTACGTAACCTTTAAACTTAAATGCATATCAATAGAGCCAGGGAAGCAGATAGCAGGAATGTATTTAAAATTAAAGTTGTTCGAGGAAAAAAAAACTAATAGGGTATTACACTTCATTGTATTAAGGGACCTCAACAGTGAAGAGATGAGATGTTGTTGCTAAGCGTATATGTCGAGTAGGCGCAAGTGCAACGAGTTCATTAGAGCACATTTCTATAAAATACTGGTAAAAAAGCATCTAGATGCAACATTGATGCAATGAGACGAGCTGGAGCTTACTTTACAAAGGGGGACCTATTAGATTGAAACTTCTTTTTTAGACCCCATCCAAACGAGAAAATGAATTATCCATGCACCAGCCCAGATGTGGAAATAGTACTCCGTGCACGGGCGATGTTGGTTTTGTAAATTTACAGGATAAACTCAGGTGAGTGTAGTTGCTAGCTCGATAAACGATACCCACCTTCTTTGCAGACACCTTCGCAATGTAGTCAATGTATTTGTTCCAGTTCATATTGAAGGTTAAGCCGAGGAGTATAAAGAAAGAATTCTAAGGTTAGGTGTTACTTGTAATGGATTTAAAAAGGACAGTTTTGTTTTACTAGCATTTGAATTTAGCATCCATATATGGCCCCATTCCACTATGGTGTGGAGGTCATTTTCTAACAATTTCGGCATTGATTTACAGTTATGTGCAGCTGTTTTTCCCCGTGCATGCTATACAGTTTACAATCGTCAGCAATATACCCATCTCCGACACAATATTATCAGGGAGGTCGTTTATGAATATCTGGAATAATAGACGTGCAAGGATTGAGCTCTGAGGCATTCACGCAATAGTATCATGCTGATAAAATATACGTCCATCAATGACAACCTGAGCGATCGTCAAGCTTAAGAAAGGTCTAATAATATTTAGTATACCTGCCACACCGTACGATTTTAGTTTCCTTAGCAGCCTTTCCTGCCAAATTTGTGAAAAGGCCTACTACAGCTCTGCATTCGCACGCCCTATAAAGTGCATGGTATATATTTTAGAAATAACTGTTAAAATATCTGTAATAGAAATCAATGAATACTTAAATCTTTTTTTTTTTTTTCAAAAAAAATGTTGTTTGTGTGATGTGGTAGACTAGTGGTTGATTAATTAAGGTTTCAATTCTTTTACCGGAGAGGGGAACTGTTTAGGCGATAATAGAGAGAGCCAGTCGTTTTAGCTGAATTCTTATACACAGGTACCACAGAGGCTAATTTTAAGCTTCTGTGGAGCTCAAGATTAAAAATGGAATTTTTTTATGTGGCTAGCAAGGTAAGGGAATTGGCTTAGCTGAGCATTTCTTTATATGTATATTAGGGATGAAATCACATGGACAGGTCTTGGAGTTGTCTAAGTTATTTTTAGAGTATCGCGGACTTGAAAAGTGGTTCTCTTTACATCATTTTTACGATTGGAAAATATACTTATCAAATAAAGTATGTAGAATTTAAAATCTATAATCTAACTCTCACCTGTCTGTTATAATGTATGTATGTTTGTATGCCTGCCTAAAACTTTCGACAGAGGCGACAGGTTTTCACGATATCCATATCGTTTTAAAGCGCGACCCTTCGGACGACAAATAACGGGAAAAAAAGACATTTATTACTTCACCCTCAACTGGACACTTTTCTCCAAGGTAGGATCGTCTTTGTCGCTGAAATTTTGAAAGCCCCCTTTTTTTCCGATTTATTAGCTTTTATTTACACCTTTGCCCTTTCCGTTTTAGCGATGAACACAACGGCAAAGACGTCACTTTTTTCACGTTATCTCCATCCTTCGTGGTACGGGTTCAAGAAGTCTGCCCGCCTACTACCACTTTATATATATATATATATATATATATATATATATATATATATATATATATATATATATATATATATATATATATATATCTTTTTGGTAAACACCCACATCCAAACACTCGGTCAACGGCGGCCACCCGTGCTGGTATAATATGAAATATTCATTCGATGTTTAACTGTATTAAATATATATATATATATATATATATATATATATATATATATATATATATATATCTGTATTAAATGTATATATATATATATAACTGTATTAAATGTATATATATATATATAACTGTATTAAATGTATATATATATATATATAACTGTATTAAATGTATATATATATATATATATATATATATATATATATATATATATATATATATATATATATATATATATATATATAAGAAAAGCCCGAATCGTCCTAGAGTGGATGACGCGGAATATTCTGTGTAGATTAATCGCCATATATATTTTATAAATTACTAACTAGTTCTACCTATGTATTGAGCACTTTTGCAGTAAATACTTAAAGTTTACTCATAAATCTATACTTTCGTATATTAATGTTATGTGAGTAAATTAAGTAGTTATATATATATATATATATATATATATATATATATATATATATATATTAACTGTTGGGTCACTAAACGATACCGATATCGTGAATATATATATATATATATATATATATATATATATATATATATATATAGATAGATAGATAGATAGATAGATAGATAGATATACACTTATTTTCGATGGTTGTTATTTTAATTTTTCGGGTAGTTTAGTCTCTCTTCAATATTATAATATGATACGTTATTATGCTTAGTTCTAGAGGTTGGGTCTTTAGACTATCGACATGTAAATGGGTACATTAATAGCAGATATTTATTCATGTGTGTTGAGTGTTCTTTGGTTGTGATTAATTATGTGGTTGTGTTCATTTAGTTTCCTGGTTCGAGTGGTAATTTACTATTTGGGGTTACTTGTTGAAATCAGAATGGCTTATACTCTGCAAGCACCCTGGGAGATAGGCTTGAAATAAATTTAAACACATGATAGCGACCCACACAGCAGAAACCGTAAACTCATAATCACTCACTCCCAGTATCTTAATTAATGAATGAACTAAGGCATTTTAATTAAAAGGGATCTCTATACACTACTAAAAATAATACTAATTATGAAGCAACGAACCACTAATAAACAACAATACGTACCTAAGCATGGCGGAAGACGCTAATATAACGCAAGTTACCTGATTTTACGGTAAGAACCATTTCCTAGTTACCGTCCAGATTAACGTCACACGTTTCGGCTTATACGAAACTAACCGAGCAGCAACACATTTTGCGAACAATTATACAAAGGTTAGTGCAATTTACATACGCTATAAATTAGCATTTGAAAACGTTAAACCAAAATAATCCATCGGACATGGATAATACAGTCTTTATATGTATTTATGTATGTATGTATGTATGTATGTATGCATGTATGTTTATAATCCTTCAAGGAGACTAGCCGCCCTCTTCACCAAACAAGTCTGGTCGAGGAGCCAATTTAGTCGCCGGTGACCTCACCATGAGGCAAGTAGTACTGGGTTACATGGTACCAGTAGCATATGTCATAACCTGAAACCAGGATTAAAAACAAGATCTTCCAAAGGACGAATGACCCTTTTTCGGGGTCAACGGCTAACTAACACTGCGTGTGTTTGTGTGTATATATGTGTGTGTTGGGGCGGAGAGGGTTCCGATAAGCCGTGGTGAAGGCAACCTTTCTAGTAGAAGCAAATCTCTGATTTAAAAAATAAAAACATTAAGCGGGAGACCAGTACCCGCAGCCAGCTGGTCTGCAGTTTAACTTGTTGTTGGCTATCTTGCTCTTGCTTGTACCTGGCTCTCAACATTTTGAACCGAGAGAGAGACTTAGCTGTCATATAAAGTATAGATACTCCCTTAGGCATTTGTCTATAAAAATTGTCCTGTGGCGATGGAAAAGTTGAGACGTGTGGAGGCTTGAAATGTTGGAAGCATGTAATAATTGATCTCAATGACCGTCTTCAGTGTCATGCCTGCTTGAACGTGTGAATTCACCGGTAGGTCTAAAAAATATTTTTGGGCTCATGGACTTTAAGTGTCTGAGGGAGTGGCACTCGTCTGCTAAGACGTTGGCCTCATCATGTATGTATATATATATATATATATATATATATATATATATATATATATATATATAAATCATTAAGGAAAGAAAACATCGATATTTAAATATGCATATATATATATGTATATATATATATATATAGGTTATATTAGCATATAAGCGACGCTCTTTGTGTAAACAAATCGAGCGGAGGTATTTCGAACGATATCAAAACATCGTTAAACTCACTACTCGTTCAAGCAGCCGCCAATAGCATAATGGTTAGGAGCCTTGACTGCCCTACAAACGGTCGGGTTTCAATCCTGGCTTGAGGTAGTTGCCTGTCTAGCCGCACTGATGAGCTGTGAAACAGCGAAACAGTACTGTATGTGGATGACTATATATATATATATATATAGAGAGAGAGAACCAGGCAGAGACACACATAGATAGAGAGAGGGAGATTCTTTTATTTATTTAACAAGTGTGATACATCAGTAAGTTGTGTAGGTAAGTGACAAGTCTTTATAGCATGGTATATCGAAGTTTAATGTTTAAGGTCAGAAAAGGAAAGAAGATGCTGGTTAACATATTATGGATGCGATAGAAAACCACACAGTGACAAGTGTAGTCGATCGTGGTTCCATCCGGACATTTACAAGCATTTTGCAACGCAGTCTCAGTCACTTTCAAAAAGACAGGTTTTATATGACACTGGATGCAGAGTTTTACGATCATTTCTGTCTTCTTTCTCCCGCTGAAATGATCACTCAACTTCGTTGTTTTTCATTAAGTTCGCATGCTGCCAATAATAATAATAATAATAATAATAACAATAATAATAATAATAATAATAATGATGATACTAGTAGTAGTAGTAGTAGTAGTAGTGAATCGACGCTGACAGTGGTTGTAGTTTTTATACAAATCTTAATTTTCCCAAATAGACAAGGATAAAAATAAACGTACACAGTCAGTTTTTCCCCGTTCTTTTCCTCCTTCGCGGTAGGGCTTCGAGCTGCCTTCCTATTACCTTTTTTTCTTTTCTTTTATTTTGTTTTGCACAACAGACACATCCAGACACCCAGGCAACGCCGAGCTGAAATGCTAATATATTTATAAATGTGAACATGTCTGTGTGGCTGTGTCTGTCTGTACATTTCCCTACACAATCCCTCTCACAATTTTAAGTCTACATACTCGAAATTTATTATACAGGGTCCTGAGATATTGGAAAATTTTGTGATTGCTTTTCGGCCAGAAATTTGGCTGTTAATGGATCAATATTCAACGATTTGTCCTTTGAGAACTCCACAAAACTATTCCGCCAATTTCGGGTTTAAACATTTGAAATTTTAGATATAGGTTCCTTGGACATGGATCAAACATAATAACTAAATTTGAGTCTAAAACAATAAATGTTAAGTGGTCATAATAGGGCTCAACATTTTAAAAAGAATTTAACCTACTGTCTCTACTAAATCACTCAGACAATTTTTGGTCTAAACCTTTGAAATTTTACATAAAGGGTATTCAGAGATAGGGCAAACTTCTTAATCGGTTTTGGTTGAAAATGTTTAGTTACCAATATATAATAGTACGTATGTATATATATTTGCATGTGTGTCTAAAACTTTCGACCGGCGACGAATTTTTACAAGATCAGTATCACTTTGAAGCTCAACCTTTTAGACGACAAATATCGAACTATTGGCTAAACTCATTAATATCTTTACCTTCTTTTCTATAGGGAGAGTCGCTTTTTTCGACGATATTTTCGAAAGTCATTATCTACTTTCGATTGTCGTTCCTTACTTTAAACATACGTCACTTCCGGTTTGGCGGTAGTCGTAACAGCAAATACGTCAGGTTTTTCCCCGATCTTTTCATACTTTGCGGTAGGGGTTCGAGCCTCATTCCTACTACCACGGTTTTTGTTGCTCAACATGGACCTCCAAACACCCGGGCAACGCCGAGCTTAAACGCTAGTATATCTATCCATATCTATATATAAAAGTGAAAGTGGCTGTGTGGCTGTGTAGATTTCCGTACGCAATAACTCTGTCAATTTTAATCTACAGACTCGAAATTTGATATACACGTACCTGAGATTTGGGAAAATCGATGTGATCGGGTTTTGGCCAGAAATTTGGCGATTAAGGGGTAAAACTTTAACGATTTGACCTTTGAGAACTCTACCAAACTACTCCGAGAATGTTGGGTCTACGCATTTGAGATTTTAGATATAGTTTGGGCATGGATCTAACTTAATAACTTGATCTGATCTCAAAACAATAAATTTTAAGGGGCCATGATAGGGGTCAAAGTTAAAAAAAAATTGATCTCTGCCGTCTCTGCCAAATTACTCAGTCAATTTCTGGTCAAAATATTTGAAATTTTACATAAAGGGTATTCAGAGATAGGACAAGCTTTTTCATCAGTTTGGGTCGACAATTTTTAGTTACCAATATATAAATGTATGTGTGTATGTCTGTTTGCATGTCTGCCTAAATCTTTGAATAGAGGTGACGGATGTTACCAATATCAGTATAGTTTAAAGTTCGATTTTTACTACGACAAATATCGAAAAATTGGCTAAAAACATTAACCACTTCCCCTTCAACTAGGCACCTTTCTACAGGGGGGCCACTTTCTTCGCCGATATATTTTAAAGTTATCCTCTCCTTTAGATTGTCTAGCCTCATTTAAAAAAAAACAATGTCGCTTCAGGTTTGTCGGTGGTCGTAACAGCATAAACGTTAGCTGTTGCCCCGTTCTTTTCGTCTTTTGCGGTACAGGTTCGACCCTGCCTTCCTACTACCACTTTTTTTTTTGCTCAATATACACATCAAAACGCCCGGGCAACGCCGGGGACCCATGCTAGTATATCTATAAAAGTGAACGTGTCTGGGTGTCTGTATGTTTGTCTGTGTGTCTGTCTACATTTTCCTACGCAATAACTCTCTCAATTTTTAGTCTACATATTCGAAATTTGATATACAGAGTACTGAGATTTGGGAAAATCGATGTGATCGGTTTTCGGACAGAAATTTGGCAGTTAACCAAACTCCTCCGATAATTTTGGGGTTCAACACTTGAAATTTTAGATATAGGCTCCTTGGACATGGATCTAACTTAATTACTCAATTTGAGCCCAAAACTATAAATGTTAAGGCGTAATAATGGGGGTCAAATTTAAACAAAAATTGTTAACTGCAATGTATTCTGCACTAAGTCACTCATCGCGGTGTTCTGTAATGAATCATCACATGTTTACCCGCAATGACTTTGTTCAAAATATATTCTAGTATGTATTGCATTTTAGAGAACTTGCTATTGATTTTATTAAATGATTTTTATATGATGATTTATAATAATTAAAACGCAAATGACACGTATCATGGTTAATTGTGATCTAAGCAGAAACATTTATGGCAAACGCGCCTATGCTTTATTAAAAGAGGCACAGTTTATTTATAGGCGTTGCACTTCAACGTGTGTGGTAAGAGCACTTCTGATAAGCAGTAGGTATGTTAGGAAGTATGACGATGTTAACTTTAGAAAAACCGAACCGTTGCTTCCTTTATAAGATGCCGTTTGAATATAGATTTTTTTATACTTACAGCAAGCATTATAATATCTAAAATACTTGTTAGAAACATAAAGTCCATTAGTGTAAAAGAAAAAGAAAGTTATCCTAGCCGTGGTTTAGTACATATAGAACGAATTCACACAGACACAGACGTGCACAACAGCGATAGGCATTAAAATACATGATTTACTTCAATTAATGTTCGTTCGCGTTTTTTTTTTCTTTTTACGTAGGTCAAAAACCCATACGTCACAAGTATTCATAAGGTGACCCGACTTGAGCAGAGATTAAATGATCAATAATTCTCTACACGCTTATATTTTTATTTCCATAGAAATCAGTGAAATCGCTTATTTTCAATGAAATCGATTGATTTCCTACTCTATTTGTTTACATACAACGATGCGAATTGTATTATTCGTTGGTTGGTTGGTTTTTGTTTTACGGCATATCAACACTTTGCAGGCTATTTAATGCCGAATCCAAAGATTTTGAAAAAAAAAAGTTTTTAATAGAATATATTTTTTCAAGTCTGTTTCAATTTAATCCATACTTGGAACCATAACAGGTACTACCACTCTGTGTCAGAGTGGACCTGGGAGCAATGGCAATTAAAGGGTTGTTCCACACTCCCCAAAACCCGCAAGCTGGGGTCTCACCTCTGGATATAGTTCAAGGTCATATCCAGGACCGCATTGTAGTGTAAATTACACTGATGAAACTGTTGATTTTGCAAGATTATTTTTATACACACGGAATGAATTTAAGTTTAAACTGCACAGGATAATATCGTGGTTCAATCGTGATTATACATGGACATTTAATTCAAACGCAGTTTAATCATACCTAGAATCCGAGCCAGTTACTGTGGTGGGCATTAAAGTCACACAATACATGTACTTGCATAGTCTAGTATCGAAGGAGAGTGCTATATCTACGAGGGACATGCAATACATAATGCCCCTGCCCCACTTCCCATAGCAGTACAGCAAAGAAACTTGGCACAGTTATTCGTCATTCTCTATATAGGTTCCACTCATAGTTATGCATTTCTCCCATAGTTTGATGCAGCTCTGGACACTGTGTTTGTAGAACACCCCAGGTTGGTCCTCCAACCACGACGTGACTTCAGAAATCAAGGCCGCATCATCGAGGAAACGATTTCTTTTCAAAAACAACTTCATGGCTGGGAAGAGGTGAAATTCAGAGGGTGAAAGGTCAGGAGAGTAGGGCGGAGGGGAGATGATTTCATAACCACACGCCCGTGCATCTGATCTGGCGACATGCCAGTTGTGGACCGGAGCGTTGTCCTGCAGGAGGAGGGTACCTTTGCTGATCTTACCCCGCCTCTTGATTTTGATAGCTTCTCTTAATTTCCTCAAAAGTGAAGCATAACAGGCTCCTGTAATTGTGGTGGCCTTTGCCAGGAATTCTGTCATCACTACTCCGTTCTGGTTCCAGAAGACTGTGAGCATGACCTTACCAGCGCAGGGCTGCACACTTGCCTTCTTTTAAGGTGGTGAGTCCAAGTGCTTCCGCTGCATTGACTAGAATTTGGTCTGTGGATCATAGTGATGGACTCAGTTTTCATCCTGTTTAATCAGTCTTTTAGAAAACTTTGACTCATCTTCTTGGCACACCTCCAAATTCATTCTCGAGCACTCAACGCGTTTTCGTTTCTGGAATGGTGTGAGCAACCCGAGATTCCATCTCCAGACACCTTATGCATATGCAAATGGTCATGAATGATATTTTGACAGACCATGTACTAATCTGACATCTTGGGATATTTGGCGAATATTAATGTGCCTATCTTAAAAAAATGGCAGTTTCAACTTGACAGACAGATCCCTTATCAATGGCAGAAGGTGGGCGACCACGTGACGGAGCTATTTTCCCAGACTTCCGATCATGTTTTAATTCACGATGCCAGCGTTTGACAAGGTCATATAATGGGACATTATCACCATAAGGTTCTTTTATTTCATCAAAATCTCCTGTGGTGTGCGTCCTTTCAAGTACAAAAACTGGATCACTGCTCGACATTCAACAGTGTCCATTTCACACCTGGCTCAGTTCAAACACCTGTAAAACAGAAACCTCAGTTATTTCAGGGTTGTAATTTGCCATATAACCCGAAGAGATATAAATCATTGCACATGCAAAGTTTCAGCTAGATTAGACACTTGGAACTTTGCCAGGTGCATTACTTATTGCACCCCATTCGTATGCTGTCAGATACTTTGTTTATTAGAGTACAGTCTTGGGTTGAGGGAGAGCGGTAGAGAAAATACAAGTGCCTAATATTATGTTGCATGTTTAGTCTGAAGCACATAAATGCCTGGTCGTCTGATTCTAGATTTGTTTCTCTAGTCAGAGGGAGTGTGTTACGAATATACACTACAAGCCCGGACATATGTCTGTCTGAGTCCTTTCCGCAGAGAGGGAGATAACCAGGCATGTTAAAATGGTTATAGGGAATAGATGAGTGAATGTTAGTTTCAATTAATGCACAGATATCTGGAGTGTTTACTAGGAGAAATGATTTAACATAATTTAGTTAGTTCTGAGCACGTGGATATTCGTGAATGCAAGCCTCAAGGGAGGAGGCAGGTTGGGTTTATTTGAGGTTCGTCCTTGTTTAAATATTATTTTAAATTGAATGGCATTTCATTTTATTTGATTTAAAGGTTTTAGTTAAGGCGAGTGAGGGGTGCTGGACAAATGTCTGTGCAGAATATCATACATGCAATACAAGTAGACCATCAGCTGTCTCCTAAGCTATTGGCGTGTGGCCTCAGGAAGGCAACCCCGGGGATTAGTGCAAGGTCCCTTCCCATGCGCAACATCTCGATATTATTATTATTATTATTATTATTATTATTATTATTATTATTATTATTATTATTATTATAATGTTGATGGAGCAGCCGGTCTAATCGCTACCAAAATGTTGTCCTGTACTGTCAGTCGGAAACATCAGCCAGGAACTCTCAATCGGGTAGCCTCAACCCATCAGACAAAAGTCAGCCCAGTCCAATTGTACCAGCATATATGATACTGAAGCACCTTCGCAATGTCAAGTTTAGAGGGATGGGGTATGGCGGGAGCGGGGGAAATGGCGTCCATTGCCCTAGTCAGGAAACAAGGTCGACCACTGGGTGATTCTGTTGAGTCCCTGCCATAGCACCTCTAAGCCTGGCTAATAGGTAAAGAATTAGTATTAAAGCCACGCTATATAGTGTCTATCTCCTCCTTAAGCAGTTTTAGTTTTGCCAACCGGTAATTTGTTTAAGTCACCAGCTCAAGGAAGGTTGTCTTCCGAGACTGAAGAGACCTCCCTCCCCTAGGTTTAGTTTCAGAGTTTACCTTCTCCTAGACGAATGGCCTGGGAAGAGAGGGTTCACCCCGCGTCTGGGTCCTAAACCAGGTATTTCTGTGACCCCGCATGGGTAGTTAATGTTCCTCGGTTATTTAGTAGGTTATATATCTACTGGTATTTAGTAGGCTATATATACTGAAAAGCTGCACTCCTGGAAGTGATTAAATAGGTCATATATATGATTTCCATTTTCATTGTTAATGGAAGAGGGGTAAGTAGGCATCCTGCAGTGGAAGCAACTGAATTTGTAACAGGATGAGATTGAGAGAGAGAACGAGTTAATGTATGGTTTAGATATCGTTTAATATGTTAGTTTAGGAGTAGGATAACATGTTAAAGCATGATTAACTTTATATTAGGAATTAAAACTCTGAGTATTTAAGACGACAGAAAGATATGCATGCTCAATATATACAAGTAACAGCATTTGATTTGGAGTACAGTTCCTTCTCCTTCCCTTATATATATATACATATATATATATATATATATATATATATATATATATATATATATATATATATATATATATATATATATAATGTGCATCTGTGTGTATAAGTGGAATATATTTAGGTTTGATTTACATGTATTTAAATTCTTTAAAAATGTTTTAGCACGTTCGGTAAATATATCTAATAACAAAAATGTTAAAAGATTTCATAAAAAGATTACTAGATCTTACCATTAAAGTAGAAATTTATATTCATTTATGAGAGCCGCTTATCAACAAATACACAAACACATACACACACACACACACACACACACACACACACATATATATATATATATATATATATATATATATATATATATATATATATATATATATATATATATATATATATATCAAGTGATTCCACCGACAGAAAAAATGTACATTTAAATGAGTGGAGCCAGCAACAATTGTAATTTTTTTAATACTTTTTTATCATTTGGTATTTATTTCTTTTTTTAAATCATTGAATTTATGTTTTAAAATAGTTTAACGCGTTTCGGACGATTTCGATTTTTTTCTTCGGAAAATATTCTATCATCTGAATGAATAGCGGAAACATTCTTTACGTTACAAATATTTAACATTATATATATATTTAAACTTTCTGAAGACGACGCTTTATAAAAACACGAGATCCTCGGAAATGCGTTAAACTATTTCCAAAATTATCCCAATGATTTAAAATATGTACATACTAAATAATAAAACAAATATAAAAAAACATTATAATTATTGGTGACCTACTCATTTTTATATATAATCCATAAAAATACATTCTTTTATATAGTTTTGTAATGTATGAATTAGATTATTCCATATATAATTTAATCTGAGCGATTTTCGAAGCTATGCATTTTATATTATTTCACAGCTATTATCCGCGATCTTCCAGAATTTTCCGCACATATCTACTGATGTTCGCCGTAATTAAGAAACAATGTAATTTTAATATGAATGTTATTTTATTAGATAATCTCATTAATCGAGTACCCATAATGTTGCTTTACATTTTACAACAAGTATACCTTTGACACAATTACCGTAAACTTTATAGAAATATAATTTTATTTAATTATATTTAGCCTGTTTAGATAATGACTTCCTGACTTCATTAATTCCAAATGGCATAATGTCAAATAGTTTAAGTGCTTGTAAAATGTTTACGTAATATCCATTTGTTAGGACACCGAAGATAGTTTGTTAATCTTATTCATCGCAAATAATATGTTGTTTTTAGTAAACATTATTACTATACTCATTAATTTAATATGCTATTTGTATATTTTATCACCGGGTATGAGGACTCGGATACCACTTTACAGTATCTTAGCGTTGTTAGGTATATTTAAGGAAATGATCAGTCACAGAAAATTGTATTGTCTTAATTATCGAAGAGGAAAACTTAATATAAGAAGGTATGTTATAGTACGCCGGGAAGCAGACACTCGGTATTACGTTGCCAAAAAGGAAAATTCTGAAAAAAAAGTTTTCTGGTATATTTTTTTTTGTTTAAAGCATTGCTCAAAAGTGAAGAAACATTTCAGTTATTGTAGCTAAGAGAGTATTGTTGCGAACGATTTTCATGGAGTTGTCATTCCTCAGTAGGTGGTTCATGCACCTACCATAAATGTACCATTAGAGAAAAGGCAGTCACTTAGCATCTGGTGTGTGATGAAAAAGAATTAAGGAGGCGAAAATATTATTGCCAACATAATTTCGAGGATTATTTTAACCCGTCAATGAAGAAAAGTTTGCTCTTAGGAGCTCCAATTTCAAATATATCATAAAATACAATTCAATAGATACAAGTAATAGTATGTCGGAGTTCGATTCAGCGTACGAATGTTTAATTAATCTTACCATAAATAAACGCCGAATGCGTATAATCTATAATTCTACATTATATAGTTTGGAAACGTTTCTGATCAAGAATAATGTACCTATTAAATGGCAATGAAATATAATGAGGCATGGAGTATTATAACGGCTACATTATGCCGTTTGTTTATTCTTATAATTCTTTTTTATTAAATTTTTCGGGGTGGAGTATATTCATTCAAGCTAATCAAGAACCTTGATTCCAGTAAAGCAACTGACCCTGGTGACATTCCAATCATTGTGCTGAAAAAGGCTTCAACAAGAACTTGCCCCCATACTTATAAAACTCTTTAAGCGTCGCCTTAAAGAGAAGTGCTTTCCAACACGCTGGAAAACCTCATCAGTATGCTTTGTATTTAAGAACTCAGGTGATAAGTCCTCTCCCTCTCAGTACAGACCTATAAGTCTACTGTGTCATGAGTACGTTGCTGGAATCCATATTAAATAGAGAAGTCGTCAACCACCTCATTAGACATAACATTCTTAGTGACATGCAATATAGTTTCCGTTCTGCTAGATCTACAGCAGATGTGCTAACTGTTATATTTCATAAGATTAGCAAATCTCTTGACAATGGTTTCCTCTCTAGGGCTATTTCTCTTGGCATACCAAAGGCCTTCGATAAGGTATGGCATAAGGGCCTACTTCACAAGATTTCCAGCTACGGTATAACTGGAAATGTTTTCTCGATCATAAAATCATTTCTCTCTGATAGGCTCACAAGAGTAGTAGTTGATGGGCAGAAATCAGGGGCAATTAATATTAATTCTTGAATCCCTCAGGTGTCGATTCTAGGCCCAACTCTCTTCCTGATATACATCAATGATCCGGCAAAACACATACTTAAATCATTCGTTGACCTCTATGCTGATAACACGACCATCTATGGCAACACATCAAAGGCCGTAAATGACAAAGTTCTCTCAGATTCTCTCTTTCCTCTTATCTTTAGCGCGTGGTACAGTGGGGGAGGAGGTGGCTGGTTGCTTTTAATGTATCTAAAACCAAGCTCCTCATCAACGCTCTGAGCCCCATCTGGCATCAATTGATATGGAGGACTCTCGTCTAGGGGAAGCTCCAGTTTTGATAAGCTTCTGGGCTTGATCTTTACTCCTTCCCTGAAATGAAATACGTACATCAAGTCAGTTGCCAAGAACGCTGGAAAATGGTAGGATCCTCCACCGCTCCAGAAGATATCCCACCCCTGATGCAATTCTCTATCTGTATAAAAGC
The DNA here is from genome assembly GCF_053919585.1 of Euprymna scolopes. Taxonomy (NCBI): domain Eukaryota; kingdom Metazoa; phylum Mollusca; class Cephalopoda; order Sepiida; family Sepiolidae; genus Euprymna; species Euprymna scolopes. Next base: position 58,939,857 of record NC_136503.1, on the reverse strand, counting down.
CAAGTACGTCCAAGAATGGAGCACTCCCCCACATCATGACAGGAGCTCCTAAAACAGCCTATGCTGCCTTGACAGAGTACAAAATAGGTTTCGTTGGCTAGTGGGTGATGCCCTTTTCTCTTCCCTGCAACCTCTCTCCTACAAGAGAGACGCTGCGAGCCGATCTTTGTTTTATCATGACAGGTGCTCGTCTAAACTTCACTCTCTGGTCCCCCCTCGCCAATCTTTCACGAGAAACATACGCCTTGCTGAAACCACTGTCAATAATTTCCTCCTCTCCTTATATGTACCAAATCAAAACGTAGATTCCATGAACTATGTTTTTTTCTTAGGACTGCACGCCTATAGAACTCTCTTCCGGATGCTTGTTTTCCACCTGACTACAACCTGGATGTCTTTAAATCCAATGTGAACAAATTCCTGATGAACCGCCTCCTTAAGTAAGACACTTCATCTAATCTCCAACACTAACGTACTGTATACACAATATCTATTATCCTTCGGTCTTGATACGTGGTGACTACCCTGTAAAAAAATAGAGATATGTTTGATAAGGAACAAAAGCAGCTATATATTAAATAAAATTGTGTATGTAATTTAATATATAACAAGGCACATATATATATATATATATATATATATATATATATATATATATATATATATATCCGTCTCTCTGCTTGTCTGTCTGTCTGTCTCTTTATGTTCCAACTCTTCTGAAACTAAAAGTCGCAGAATGGTGCTAGCGGACTCCAATAATTGCATATTTTAAAGACCGTTTTTTAGGCCTTTAACCAATAAAAATAATTTCAAATGGGCCAAGAAGAGTTGGAAATCGGAAAAAAACGTTATACATTTTGTGCCTTAATATTTATTATTTTTCATTTAAAATTTTAGTCACTTCATATGTATGTCACATTGGTAGAGTGGAAACGTCACCAGCTTTTAATGCTCCGGTTTTGCTTTTGGTTTCGATTTTAGTTAATGGCACTTACATATTTTTTTTTTATTTTTGAAATCAGGACCGACTAAATAAAAAAAAAGTATGTATATATATATATATATATATATATATATATATATATATATATATATATATATATGTACATACGAAATCTAGATAGATCAAAGTAAACTATTTAAGCATAGTATACGACTGCGCATATATATATATGTATATATACACACACACACACACACACACATATATATATATATATATATATATATATATATATATATATATATATATATATTGGGGGCTGTGTAAGCGTGTTTTTATATCCCCGTTCATTATATATGCGTGTCTGAACCTGTGTGTCGGAAGCCAGTATTGTATTTGTAAAGCATCAGTCGATTTGTGTGTTCTATAATTGAAACATATCAAAACTTCAATACAGATAAGCGTGATGTGGATTATTTCTATTTTTATTTACATGAAGCCAAACAATTAACTAACCGTGGATGTATAGAGTCAACAGGGGATCCACTAAAGTAATTATTATCTTTATAAGTGATATAAATTCATATTTACCTTCGCAAATAACCATATCTGGCGAAGAAACTAGGACATAAATACGCTGGTTAAAATCATATACACGTGTTACATTGAAATAGAGAGTAGAATCTTGTGTGACGAGGTGATAGTAAAATAAAATAATATTGATACATAACATTAAATTAAGATGTCTTGTGGGGTATGCTAAGCTAAACCAAAGACAAATAAGTTTGATATTTACATACAGTAAACTTTTGTGAGGAAAACAACGGCGATATGAAGTACAATATGTATAGTACTTGAATAACATTCTAATTAAACATATTTGGTGTCATTTAACCAAAATTAAAGAACATAATCTGGTAGATGTGCGGGATATAGTAAAATTATAATAACAGTTTAAGTTATTTTTTTTTATAACCGAGTATAGATTTTACATTTTCAACATCATTTCCTCAATATTCAATCCAGACACACAAATCAGCGTTTTTATAAAATTGTTGTGCATAGTTTTGTATAGGAACACATTTTCATTTATTTAATATCGAAATGCAATACGTGCAAGACTCGATCTGTTAACATAAATTAATTGAACGCAGCTTCATATGGAACCAATAACTGTTTAGAATTAATACACTGTGAATTCTGATTTAAATATATATTCTATTATAAGAGTCCTCTGAGGCGTTAGAGATTAAGTACTAATTACTGCATTTCTTGTAACATTATCCATCTCTACAAATCAGATGAAATACCGTGCGGTATAACTATAAAAAAACAATTTTCATCTCTGAAAAGCAAAAGCTCGTTATGATGGACCTTAATTTAAAAAATAACAAACAATTTATTTCAGCGTTTTACTATGGATTCATGTATATTTATCTTTTTTCCTTAAGAGGAAAGAGGATACACAATGTCGACATGATTTATTTTTAAAAGAGTTTCCTAGGCAACCAACATGAATATATAGATGTCGCTATAAGTCGTTAAGCAGATAGCAGGGTAATGTAAGACAAGGACGTCGTAAAGCAATTCGTCTCAAAGACAAAGGAAAACATTTGTTTGCTTATTTTCATTAGCTAATCTCATGAGAGCACAGGCTCTAATTAAAGGTCCGAATTATTATACTAGTGTGACGTAAAAATGCACTTTTAAGATCGATAGTAAAGACGCCAAAGTAAGTCGTCTACAGAGAATACCTAATTTTATAGTATCTTTTGAAAATTATCATATCGATTACTATGCCTGAAGAATTGTAGATATATCAATAATTAAAAGCAAGATAGATATAATATCCAGTATGTCATAATGGTTGGTTGGTTGTTTTTGTTTTACGGCATATAAACCATTTACAGGTTATCTAATGCCGAACCCAAAGATCAGAATAACTTTTTTTAAATAGAATATATTTGTTGTTTTCAAGTCAGTTTCTATTTAACCCATAGTTAGGACCCTAACAGGTACTACCATTCCAGATCAGAGTGGATCCGCCAGCAATGGCAATTAAAGGGGGGCTCCACACACCCCAAAGCCCGCAAGCTGGGGCTTCATTATCGGATATAGTTTAAGGTCATATCCAGGACCAGTATACCATAAAGTCATGCTCATATAAAGCACATAATGTATAGTTGTGATATATTTTTGTAATATAAATTAATACATATTATATATCGAGTATATTTAATATATATATTTAATATATATATATATATATATATATATCAACTTAAGTAATATTTTATATATATATATATATATATATATGCGTATCCATGTGTATGTGATATTAAAACGGAGTACTTACAATAATATTGGCCTTTGCCTGGCTATGTATAGCCATAAATGCTTCGTTTAAAAGTATGTAAATCGTTCATGTATGTCGTCTCCCTCTAACTTTATAAACACTTTCATTAGAGTATATACACATACAAACACGCACACACACACACACACACACACATATATATATATATATATATATATAAACATGTAAATTACACGCACAAAAATATATACATGGGCATACCCATTTTTAAATTTCTCTTAAACTTTAAAACATCTATTCTTTATGAGTCAACGCGTAAAATACCAGTATTCACTTCACAATATTAACCTATTGTTTATGCGTTTCAACACGGGTACTGTACATACTGTTAAAATATGGATAAGTCAAAATAAATTAATGATGATATGAATAAAATCTGTGAATTTCGAATAAATTGTCATCCATTTATCTATCTATCTATCTATCTATCTATCTATCTATCTATCTCTATTACTATATATATGCGGGTGTGTGTGTACGAGCGTGTGTGCGTGCGAGCGTGTGTGTGCGCGTGCGTGCGTGCGTGCGTGTGTGTGTGTGTGTGTGTGTGTGGGTGGGTGTGTGTGTGTGTGTACTAATGCAACTTCTTTTCTAACGGCAGACTATATTAACCAAGAACGTTTTGGACTGATGTTTTACTATTTTATGATCTGTCGCTTAAACTGCTCTGATTGAATCAAGAGTCAAGAATGTGCATCATTGATATGCAACATCGGTAAATTACAAATGGAAAAAACGAAATCAATTATGAGGAAAACTAATTTTTTTTTTAAATTTGTTACGAACAAGGGCATCGATGACAAAAATACAATTTTAGATTACAAATATTCAACTGTATGATGTTTTTTATCAGAGAAGAAAAGCAAAGATGATATCACCAAAAAGAAGAGGCGGCTTATTTTTTACATTAAAATCAAGACTAAATAAAATATTAAAGAGAAATATAAGTGTTTCTCGTTCATAAAATAACAGAAAAATAAGACATAAATAGATGTTGTCGTAGATTCGCATTGGTTCAATAGGAGATGTTGCATAAAACATTTAATTAGTATAATCGATTCATATAAGCATTTTAAATAAAGCTGAACTAATTCTAACAACTTATTAAAATAAATATTAAATTCGCGTTAAAGCGGTTTGATTTTCGGTGAATTTTTTTAGGTTTCGATATTGTTACTAGTAGTGACTTGCGACTAGGCGTTCGTTTGAGGTAAATGCGCACATATTGGATAGTTCATTTACGATATAATTTAAGTATGAATCTAAATAATTCTATAGTAAAATGGGTTTGTCGAGGGTATTTACGTCAAGGGGATACAAGCGCTTGATTTTCGTCAGGGTATTCACCATTAAGATACTTGTAGAACAGGCAGAATAATTCAACATTTCGTCGATAGGGGCAGAGGCTGAAGCTTAGATGGCAGTTCAGGACCTATCAGGTTGGCAACTATATGTTGAACGCTGTCCAGGACTGAGAGATTAGTAGCACATGCACCAGCATAAATGTGACAACACTATTCCATGCAGAGGCGAATGGTGGAATTACAGATGTGCAGGGTACTTTCCGGCGTAAGTAGTTTACTACCACGGTAGAAAGAGCCCACTTTCTTCGCAACAGCCTTGGCAATGCTCTCACTTTATCAATTCAAACGCATGTTCTCTGTGAATGTTAGACCGAGTAGTTTTGGGTAATGAGTTTTGGCCATTGTTATTAGTGTTAGAGAAGGTTTCTTGTATTTAACGAGGTAAACAAGCTTACTCTTGGCAGCATTGCATGTTACCATCAACTTAGATCCACATTTCACTACAGATTTAGGTTTTCCGCTAGTGTTTCTGTTATTTCCTTAGACATGCGTTCATTTGTTTTCTCCTCGTGCCTGTTACAGAACGTGGTGTCATCAGCAAATATACCCATTTAAGAGACAATTTCATCATGGAGATAATTTATGAATATAAGGAATGATAACGGTCCAATGATAGACACCTAAACACACACACATGACTACAGATATATATATATATATATATATATATATATATATATATATATATATACATTTCTCTCACTCTGCAATACTCTTGTATTTTCTACCATAATTCTTCGAAATTCATAATGTTGGCAGCCATGTCCCTTCAAATGTTGTGATATGGAGCTAGAGTCAGAGAGGTGGAGAGTCAATCTTCGCGACAATGTGTTAGTTGTTGAACCAACATAGTTACTAATATTGGAGATACACTTTCCTATTGGGCAGCTAAATTTGTAAACTACATTGGTCCTTTCCAACAGGTCATTTCTTTGCGAAATGTTGTTTTTCATTACAAGGCTTGTAGTCTGTATTTTTTTATAAGATCCCATCACAACATTTGAAGGGACATGGCTGCATACATTCGGAATTTAGAAGAATTATGGTAGAAAATATATATACATATATATATATATACATATGATGATTGCAACGTCTTGTCAGACGAGTGCCACTCCCTCAGACATTTAAAATCCATGAGCCCAAATGCCCGAGCGAGTATCTATACACATATGATGTTACATAGTCTTAGCTTTGTACGACAGCTAAGTCCCTCTCTCGGTTCAAAATGTTGAGATCCAGCAAGAGCAAGATAGCCAGCAACAAATTCTACTGCAGACCAGCTTAATCGGGTAATGGTCTTCCGCTTTATGTTTTTTTTTTTAAATCAGAGATTTGCTTCTCCTAGAAAGGTTGTCTTCACCACGGCTTACGGGAGCCCCCTCCACCCCAATACACATATACACACACACAAATATACGCGATGCTAGTTGGCCGTTGACCCAGAAAAAGAGTCAATTCTCCCTTCTTTTATATAGCCCCCCTCCCTGGGTTGAGCACTATCGTAAATAATCTCACTCGCTACTTAATTTGGCTGAAAAATTCGAAGCTCGCGGTTTGTTTACAAACAAACGTTTTAGCACTTTACGAGTGGCGGACGGATGTTTATTTAAATAGACATTCGGACAGATTAGTTACGGGCACTGCTTCCGTGGCCAAGGGATAGAACTGCCGACTGTGATCACGACGGTTCTAGGTTCGATCCTCGGCTTGGGATAGGTGCTAGTCTAGCGGCACTGATGAGTTGTGATACAACGAAACAGGACTGTATGTTGATGACTAAAATATATTTTATAATATATTTTATATAGCCCCCCCTCCTTGGGTTGAGCACTATCGTAAATAATCTCACTCGCTACTTAATTTGGCTAAAAAATGCGAAGCTCGCGGTTTGTTTACAAACAAACGTTTGAGCACTTTACGAGTTGCGGACGGATGTTTATTTAAATAGACATTCGGACAGATGAGTTGTGATACAACGAAACAGGACTGTATGTCGATGACTAAAATATATTTTATATATATATATATATATATATATATATATATATATATATATATATACACCCGTATTTATATCATATTGTTTTGATGTAAAACATTCGAGGTCAACTTGGATACTTCTCTTAAGGAGGATTATACTATGTTTAGAATTTTTCTATTGATTTTCCCGAGAAGACCATCGTGCAATATCCTGTCAAAAACCTTAAATATGATCAGGGCTACAGCCCTACCGTATTCTTATTTGTTCAGTGATTTATGTATGTTCATAGATGTCAGTTAAGTTATCTGCTGTGGAACGGGCTTGCCTTAATCCATATTGTTAGTGGTCAGAAGTTTAGCAGTTGTAAGGTAATGAACTAGAGCTTGAATTATTATGGACTCAAATATTTTGACGATAATTTATTGGAGCTGTTCTTTCGCCAGCATTCTTGAAAACTGGTACTACGGAAGCAGTCATTCAGCGGCCAGGAAATCAAGATTCATTAAAGCATTTATTGTAAAGTTTGGAGAGAAATAGAGCTAGCTCGGTGGAGCATTTCTTTTAATAGCACAGTCGGAATGAGATTAGGGCCACATGCTTTTGAGGTGACTAGGATTTTTATATCATGTACCGCAGAAGGGACGATTTTCAGATAAGCTAACGTGGCGTCTGTCTGCAAAAGAAAGTTTGAGAGGGAGTGATTTGCTGGGTCAATTCGGAAGTTGAGACAAACCGATTGACAAGCATGTTAGCCTTCTCGGTCTTGTGTAAACAAGCTTACGATTGTTTGATAGTAAGAGAATTGTTTTCGGCCCATTGTTCACTACACTGTTGTTGATTTTCGAAAAATTTCGGCTTCCCAATTTAAAAAAAACTACCAAACGATTTTTAATATATTAAACATAATGTGATCTTAAATATATAATTTTAAG
>NC_136503.1:58919754-58927254 GCF_053919585.1 Euprymna scolopes | reverse complement strand
CTACAGACACTAGTGTTTCATCCTTTCGGGATTCTTCAGTGCAGGGTGTCACAATTACTACCAGTCGAACGATTCGAACCCCGCGACACGAGACATCTCTGGCTCGATTAGCGGAGACCGTATCCATTCGGCTACCATTAATCGTGTGAAATAAAATAAAATTAAATATATATATATATATACATATATATATATATATACATATATATACATATATATATATATACATATATATATATATATACATATATATATATATATATATATATATATATGTGTGTGTGTGTAATCTGCTTTACAACAAGACCCACCTCACTTAGATCAGGTTTTCAAAAATATACCACATTGTTTATATCGGCCATTAAATATAGTCGAAAAAGTGTGCCGAGTCGCACAACAAAGTTCACTCTACACAGGTTGTATTAAGAAATCAAACTAGTCACACAAATAAGTTCACTAAACACAGGTTGTTTCAAGAAATCCGGCATGTCGCACAACGATGTTCACTATACACAGGTTGAACGCTTCTCCCTTACTCCCGACCCCAGCAGCAGGCTTATGGTATCCGGGCACACCTCAAAATCAAGTGAGAGACGCGATTTTTCGAGAACTGTTCGAGACCGTGGAAAATAAAATAATACCGACGCCATCTTGAATCTATTGTGTTTCTTCTCAGCCCGCACAACAGAAAGACCCAGAAACCGTTTTGCGGTAAGCCTTCTTTATTTTCCTTACATGGACGCCAATTTATTTAGGCAGACTGTATTCGCCAGTGAAAGCCAGACAGCGATTGATACAGCTAATTGTGCTATGAAGTGACAGTACTCAAGGTAAAATAGATGTTTCCCGGGAATATATTATAGTACCCTAAAATTCCAGATAGATTATTTGCTGGCCAGTTTCTGATACATCCTGCTCCTTTCAAGAAGTGAGTGTAGCCAGCTGACAAATTATGCCAGTCACAGTCATTACCGCAAGTGAGCAACAACACCAACAACTAGATAACAGAAAAATGTAACGAATGAGAGGGCTTTAATACTGACGACAGGGCATTATTTCATAGTACAACTAGGCTTAAAACTAATCATGATCGATATTAACTGATAATGACTTACTTAGGTAAAAAAGCGCCTGTAAACTTCAATGAGCACTAGCAGTAGCAAATGAAAACAGACAATTTAATACTAGAGCATATAAGGTATCGGATGGATGTGATACCCAAACAATACCCCAAACATACACTTTCCGTTCAGAGCAGATCCATGAATGTCGACATTGATTATGCCCGCAGTTACTACCAGCACACGCAAGTAATCACCCCAAATTCCCACTAATCGCCCGTAAACCACTCTGATAACAGCGACAGCTAGATACTCCTCGTACCTGCTAAACAACACACGAGGGTGAAAGCTATAGCATTTTATTTTGGCCAACCATCTTTTCTGCCCTTTGTATCATACGTTCACCGGGCAACGCCGAAACACGGGACCTGCTTGTTATTCATTTTTATTTTGCAATCATACCCATAGTCTGATGTGAATAGTATTTCATAGGCTCTGTCACGGATTTTTTTCTTTTTTGTATAGGTGTAGTCTATTACAACATCAAACATCTCACCAGAGACAAATCTAAATTGTGTATAAACCGTCTAGCTTTGAATTTGAAAAATAGCATATGTCACAATCGGATTATATATATATATATATATATATATATATATATATATATATATATATATATATATATATATATGCAAAATGCACAAATCTTTGGATATAGATTTGAAAACTGTCTGATAGACGTGTGTGTCTGGTTGGACATTTACACAATCAAAAATATGTGTATAGATTTTAGATATATATTTATAAAGCTATGCATTATATTAAACAAATATTGTTAATAGTAATCGCGTCTTGTATTACTAATATTCTTAATATTGTTCCTCCTTATAATAAAAATGATAAACAAGTGAAGAATGCATGATCCCCTGTTAGTTAACAGTGGACGAGATAAAATAAGTAAAGCATTTGCCCCCACCCATCCATTTAGGCCCTAAACTCCCCAGGGGGCATCAAATCCTGGTCAAAATGAACAAACGGTGCAGTTTTATGCCTGCACATATGAGTTCTGCACCAAGCTCAAAATAAAAAAAATGACTAAGTCCACCCCAATGCCTTAAAATATTTAAATTTGAGGTCAGTATCATGCAGAACTGCTGAAGGGGCGTGCACTAAAAAACATTGGACAAATATGGTAAAATAGTCCCAAAATGGAGTGTCATCGCAAAGTATAGACAAATAAACGTATATAGAAATCATTAACTTACAACTTTTTAGAAAGTTTTATAAACATCCAGAACATATTCTGTTTTTTTTTTTTTTTTTTTTTTTTTTTTTTTTGTAATAAGCACAAGAGTGTAAAATTTCGCCATATGAATCTGAGGAACAACCAGAGATTTCTCCGGAAAATCCGTTCTGTTATTTTTTTACTCATGTCATGTTTAATGTGCAAAACTGTAAAAAATTCCAATGCGTAGTTAGTGTGAAAAGAGCGGGCAGACGAACCGACAAGGGGGAATTTACAGCCTTCTACGCTTCTTTTTGTCGGGGGAGCAAAATAAGTTTATATCGAATGAATATATATATATATATATATATATATGTATATACCCTGATGAATCCTAACGTGGATGAAACGTGGATATTCTCTGTAGCTTAATCGCCATATATATTTTATAACTCACTATATATATATATATATATATATATATATATATATAAATATATATACATATATATATACATACATATATATATACACACACACACATATATATATGCATATTAAATTTATTTATAAAAATTGATGGCTACATATGTGCATACGTGTTTCTGTAATCACGCGTGCAGGAGAGATTACGTCTTCAGGATATGAATTTCCCGCGGAAACTGTAAGGTTACGACACAAAGAACATTTCGTTCACAAAATTAGATATCTCGTCAGGTTATATGGGTGGAGGGGTGTATGTTTGGGGAGGATAAGTAAGATCTATTAAGGATCGATTCCTTACAGATTTTTTTTATCTTTCAATAGCTAAACCACTTTTTTTTATCTATTTATCTTTTTGATTTTGCGTTATAACCCATTCTGTCTGGCCTAGCCGGTGGTCAAATATATACTACGGAAGGCTACCCATTACGATTAAGCTAACATTCTCAATTTACATAACACTCTATTCTAGAAGTAACATACATATATATACATACACTTAGAAGTGGATACACACGTTTGTTATATTCTAACGTACACATCAGCACAGAAATCTAAAATATTAACAAATATAAAAAATAAATAAATGTAAACATAATAGGACTACCGAATTTTGCACGAGTAAATATACACAAATACATGCACAAAATTCGATACTCTGATACACCCGCGTAAATATATATATACACGTATATATAAACACACGCAAATACACATACATACTATATATATATATATATATATATATATATATATATATATATATATATATATATATATACAGTTAAGTACACATTTACACAAAACGTAAACCCTTACTTGCATAATCTGCATACATACCCATACACGTGGGTATATCTACACACAAATAGTTAACATAAATAGATATATACACCTGCATATTATATATTAACTCCATTATTGTAGTGATATTAATAAAAGTATTATCATGGAATCTGTAGATTCCATTCGCGTACATCTTTCTATACACAAGTTCTATACACACATACGGGCACACATACATATCTATAAACATATGCATAACATATATTCAGATTTCATACAATATATACGTGAGATACATGTACATGTAGATATCAATACACTTACGTATGCACTTACATATATTGATAGCTGCTTACGTATAACGCATAAGTATACAGTCAATACAGGTACATACATACAGACTTTATTTCATAAATTTTATTTAATAACCAACCTTCTAGATACGGTGATGTTGTAATGCCTTTATCTGAAACAGCGTATTTTTTTTCAGTTTATATAGTCGTACAACATACACACGCACATATTTATATACATATATATATATATATATATATATATATATATATATATATATATATATATATATATATATACAGATACATACATACGCAAATATTCTCTGGTAATATATATTATTGTGACTCTTATATATGATACAGCCAATTTTAATAGTTTATATATATATATATATATATATATATATATATATATATATATATATATACTTATAAATATATATACATACATATTTATTTATACATATAAATACATATACACATACACACATTTATATATACATACACACACATAAATATACACACCCACATATATATATATATACATATATATATATATATATAAATATTTTTTTTTACACAGTGATCACCACTTATCAAGGCCCGGAAGCCACTCAGGGATAAATGTTTTTGCAAGTACATTAAGTTAGTGAGGAGATTTGCTGAAGTGTTTACTTAAGGGGGCGGTTCATTAGGAATTTGTTAACATCGGACTTGAAGACATCCAAATTGTAGTCCTGATGGAAGCAGGCAGACGGAACAGAGTTCCACAGGCGTGCAGTTCTAAGAAAGAAGCTTTGTTCATGGAATCCGCGTTTTGATTTAGGCACAGATATAGAGTCGGGGAAATTTTTCACAGTGGATTCAGCTAGACGGGTGTTTCTCGTGAAAGATTGGCGAGGGGGGACCAGAGATTGGAGTTCAGACGAGCATCTGCCATGGAAATAACGATAAAACAAGGACAGGCTCGCAACGTCTCTTCTGTGGGAGAGAGGTTGCAGGGTAGAAAAAAGGGCATACCCCACTAAACCACGAAGTCTATTTTGTACTCTGTCAAGGCAGGATAGGCTGTTTTTAGCAGCTCCTGCCCAGATATGGCAGCAGTATTCCATCCTTGGCCGTACTTGGCTTTTATATAGATAGAGAATTGCATCAGTAGTGAGATATCTTATGGAGCGGTAGAAGGATCCCACCATCTTTCCAGCGACCTTGGCAACAGACTTGATGTACGTGTTCCATTTCAGATCAGGAGTAAAAGTTAAACCCAGAAGCTTGTCAAAACACGGAGCCTCACCCAGACGAGAGCCATCCATCACAATTGGTGCCAGATGGGGATCAGAGCGTTGATGATGTAAGGATAGGAGTTTGGTTTTGGATGCATTAAAGGTAACCAGCCACATCTTCCCCCACTGAACCACGCGCTCGAGATCAGAGGAGAGAGAATCAGAGAGAACTTTGTCATTTACAGCCTTTGATGTGTTGCCGTAGATGGTTGTGTCATCAGCATAGATGTCAACGAATGATTTAAGTATGTGTTTAGGGAGGTCATTGATGTAGATCAGGAAGAGAGTTGGGCCCAGGATTGACCCCTGGGGGACTCCAGCATTTATATTGCAGGCCTCCGATTTTTGTCCATCGACCACTACTCTTATGAGCCTATCGGAGAGAAATGATTTAATGATTGAGAAAACATTTCCCGTTATACCGTAGCTGGAAATCTTGTGAAGTAGACCCTTATGCCATACCTTGTCAAAGGCCTTTGATATGTCAAGAGCAATTGTCCTAGAAAGAAAGCCTTTGTCAAGAGATTCACTTATCCTGTGGGATATAGCCGTCAGCACATCTGCGGTGGATCTTGCAGAGCGGAAACCATATTGTGTGTCACTAAGAAGGTTATATATATATATATATATATATATACACGTTATATATATATATATATATATATATATATATATATATATATATATACACGTAGATACATAGATACACACTTATGTACACTCACACATACATGGTACATCTTAAATAGATATAGATATGAAAGCATTCTCTGCATAACACATTTTAGTAACATCATATACGCATATATTACATGGACATTACTGCTTGTTTTTTCCCCCATTTGGACGTTTTCTAATAGATAAAACGTATAGTGAATGCAGATTAAAGTCACTATGTTTATTCACCGATTAAACGACTACTAACTCAATGTTTATATAGATATACAATATATAACAATATATAACAACAGATGTATATACCGATACGCACACCGCATCTATATCTGTTTACATACACATCCCCACACACGCACACACATATATATATATATATGTATAGAACATATATATATATATATGTATATATATATATATATATATATATATATATATATATATATATATATATATATATACACCCACTGGCATACAATTATTTTGAGGTGTGTCTAACTATTTATTACCCGTTTATTTCAGATACACCATTATATAGGTATGTATTCAGGTTAAAAACATTACATCTGCTTGAGAAAATCGAATATTAAGAGACTTATGTAATAAATTGGGTTGGATCCTTATCATGCCCTCAGTTATCCTATTTTTATTCGGATGGGGGGCGGTAGTTGCTATTATAGTTGTTCTGATATTCATAATTATAGTTCCTTAACGCATGTGTTCTTAAATCTTTGCAGGGTATATATATATATATATATATATATATATATATATATATATATATATATATATATATATATATATATATATATATATATATATACTATCAGAAGTACCCGTCGTTGACTGGGTTCAAAAACAGCCTACAGAAAATGGAATGTGATTGATGAAAATATCATAGGTTATAAAAAGAAGGGGGTGTTAAAGCTATAGGTTTTGATACTCAAAAATGTTACCCGCAGCAAAATGCAAAGATTAACTTTCGCGAAAATATATTTTTTATATCAACTTTATTCCTATTCGTAGCTAAGAGTTAACAACAAAATGATGTATCCTTACAAAGAGAAAATATTATATATATAATAATGTAAATAAACAAGAAATAAATGCTACCATAGTATATTAAAGTTATATTTATAGTAGAAAAGTTAATTTGTTTGTATTTTTAAGTTATATATATATACACTAGCGAGGGGGACCCGGCGATGGCAAGGTGTTTGGAGGTTTGTGTGGATAATCCGCGGGTGGGGGTGGGGTTAAAAAAGAGTAAGTATAAGGATCGACTCGAATCCTTGAGGCAAAGTTGTAAATTAAAGTGTGAAAAAAAAGTGCGATGTTAACCATTGCCCCACCGCGACATGCTAAGGGAAACACGTTTGAATTTATTTAATTACTTGGATTTAGCAGGTGCCCGTTTTAATGAGTTAATGAGGTAAATTTTGACTGCGGGATTTCATTTGCTGCTGAACGCTACCCCCAATGTGTTATAAGAAAAAGGCTAACCCACATGCGGCGAGCGAGAAATGTTGACTATTTGTCTTCCTGACATCGAGCAAATATAATAGACAGGCGAGCTTCGTTGTTAACATTGAGATATTACGATTTATATGTGATATAAAAAGTTTTTAAAAAGTTGTGAAGCAAACAGCCGCTTCTCTGAAAATAGCCTTTTGTAGACACACAGAAAAACG